>NC_050179.1:27940816-28198316 GCF_008315115.2 Sander lucioperca | reverse complement strand
AACTGGTTTAAAATCAGCCAAATGCCTTTAAGTGTAGGCTGTATTTAGAATATGTTTACTGCTTTACCATGCTGTCTGGCAGGCCTTTCTGACGGGGAGCTGAAGCATTTATCTATGCTTTCTCCAAAGCCACCAGACTCTATTGACCATATGGTAATTTTACCTTGCAGAACACAGGAGTTGTTAGTTTACCACTGCCTCGTTTAGTTATTTTGTTTGTGTTATTGTGTGACTTTGTTGAATAAAAACTAAACCTTAAAGCAACACCAAAGATTATTTTGTACCTTAAAATAATGTTTCCAAAATCGTTTCAGTGGTTCATAAACTCGTAACAGGGTGAAGGCACTTCTGCATTCACTTTGCGGCCCTCTATTGGCTAAAACCGCACTATGCTAGCAGGTTGAGGTGCTATATAAATACTGATACAAAATGCTCAATCTAGGGAGAAATGCACACAGCCCATATTCAGAAACTGTGCCTTTAAACAAGCCATCGGGACTTTCGCATGTTTGTGATGTCACAACTATACTATACATAGGTAGTGCCGCTGCAGTGCTGTTACAGTCATTCACCGCCTGCAATGACGGTGCTGAGATGCCGAGAGCGCAGATGGGGGAGACCCAGAAACGCTGACCAATCAGAGCAGACTGGGCTTTTTCGAGAGGGGGGGTTAAAGAGACAGGTGCTAAAACGGAGCGTTTCAGACAAAGGATGAATACAGGTACTGTATATTCAGACAGACAGTATGAGATCACCATGACATTTGGTTGAGTGATTTTTGAACATTAAAGCATGCAAACATGTTTTAGGTGAATCCCAAAATACAAGTATGAACCTGAAAATGAGCATAATATGGTACCCTTAATAAGATGAGGATTGATCCCTCAGATCCACCACCAGTTGCTGTTTCAGTGGAAGGTCCATTTGTCCCAACCTGTACATTATCGCTACTTTATCGCTACTACCAAAACTTATGAATCAATGAACATAAGAAAAGGAGCATTCAGTATGATTAACACCATGTCTACCGCTGACGTAGTCCCCTCCTGTCCTTGGAAATAGGCAGACAAAGAGCACCTTATGACCGCTCAGCCATATACTATACATTCCCACTGCAGCAGCACAGGATGCAACCTCCCATCCTCCTCGTTCAGTTAGACAGACTGAAATATAACACATTTCGTAGACAAGAGCTTTCTGTTTCTCTGTGTGTTATCATAAGAAGATATGAGAGGCAACATTGGCAGCTGTGTCACATAGGGCAGGTTTTGTTCTGCTCTTTAAGTCAGAGTGAAATACTAAAAGTTGTTTGCGTCATACATTACTGTAAGTGTTTCTGTAGTAGCTAATGATAAAATTATGAGTCTAATTGATTAATTATCTGATCCACAGTTTATGTTAAGAAGAAATTTGATAATTATTTAATATAAACATTTTTTAGTTTAGATTAATACCTTATAGTCTCACATTGCCAGACCTATCTCCACAGCGCTGCGGAGTAAGGTCTGTTATTTATGCATTTATTTATTGAGACTTAAGTCATGTTCCGTCCTCCATACTGGACACAGCAATGCTGGTTCTTTAAAATGGTCTCGGGAAGGAACTTGTTTTGGTGGAACATTTGCAACCTGAAAAAAAAAGCAACATACAATATTTGTTATCTGTTCACACAATACAGTAATGTGAGCTATTTAAATTAGCTGGGTACATGGTAAACGTAATTTGCTCTTAACAGTGTATCGTAGCGTTACTTCATCCACAGCAATCCTGCCACAATCGGTCCCAAAACGTCCCAGTTAGAGAGTAAATGCCATAACTATAGGGCTGTAACGATATGCGATATGAAACCGAAATCGCGACACTCAGATCCACGAACCTGTGTGTAATTAAATAAAGTAAATTTAGCTAACTGTAAAGACGGCTAAAACCGAAGGGGAGGGGGGGGGGGTAATGCTAACGGAGGTGTAACATTACGAATGGCCACTGTTCTGACTCGGGTGCCTGGGTCTGTTTCCCAACGGTTCAGTAAACTGCCGTTAGCGTCCTTAGCACCGGAGTTAAGTGCTGACCGGGGTTGGATTGCTGTAATGATAGTGGCTGGCTGCTAGCTGGCTGGGGGCTGACTGTGGATGTGTCCCCGGGCCGGGGCTGTTGTCAGCTCTCATCCCGACTGAAGCTTTGCAGCGCTGGGAGAGTGAGGCAGACAGACAGGGGTGTGCTAGCTGGCTAAATCAGAATCAGAATCAAAATCAGCTTTATTTGCCAGGTATGAGGACACATACGAAAATTACCATTAGATTAGTCATCTATCTATACAGTTAACATTACTGATGAATTCGTGGGTTAGCCCAAAGTTGTTAACCGTGGTCAAAACAATCATACTAAAAATAACTGAGCGTGTTAAACGATGTCATAATCTTATGTTACCCACCAAGAATTAGCTAACGTTATAGACCAAGCATTAGCATTAGCTACTTGTCAAGCTGTCACGGAGGACAATAGCGAGGATTGGACCCAAACGCAGAATACAGAATTCATTACCAAAACTACAACAAAAAGTAATATCAAAAAGCAAGAAGGCCAGGAAGAAAGACCACAGGAGCACAACACGAACAGGCACGACAGAACACGACACCACAATCCAAGCCAGCACAGAACAGAACAATGATAATGATCCGACAAGACACAAAGAAAGGGACTAAATACACAGGTTAACGAGGTTAAACAAGGGACAGGTGACACAAGGAATCAGGAACAGGTGAAACACATCAGGGTGGGGCAGACAATCAGACAGGAGGGAAAACACAAGGCAGGAAGTAAAACAAGACATAACTAGGGAGAAAAACAGATACTACAAAATAAAACAGGAAACGCTACACAGACACTCACAATCATGACACAAGCAGCACCTTTATACTGTAGTAGGCACCAAAGCACTTTTCCTCTTCGGCCCCCCTACAGGTTGTAAGCGGAATTGTCCATTACTGTTACCATAACCATTATTCTTATGTCTCATTCGAACGAGTTAATGAACCACTGAAACGATTTTGGAAACATTATTTTAAGGTACAAAAGAATCTTTGGATCGATCGATATTGAAATCAATCAATATCAATAATAAGGTCTCTGTTGTATTACTGTGTTGCAAAGTGGCATGTAATCAATGACAAAAGAATCAAGGTTTGTATCGAATCGTGGGTCAAAAATCGTGATATGAACCGAATCGTGAATCGTTACAGACCTAGCCTTAACATATTCTTACATATAACACACACATACAACATATAATCAAGCATGCCTGCCTTGTTGCGCAATCCAAATTGTCTTCAAAACTTGCCATTTTCAGCATGAAGCTTGCTTGCTAAAAGTTTGTTGATCTCTCCCAAAACGACAGAGCTTTGCAAGGCGAGGGACATCTCGCGATTATCCAGTAAATTAACTGTCTTCGATCCAGACTAATACTGTAAAGGTTCTATACCATGTAAGATATAGTTTATGTGACAATGTGAACAGTTTTGAATAATGATATCGATTGCCAAATGTTTGGATTTATGGCATTAAATCATGTTTTTGCATCTTGTTATATGATGTCTCTGCTTTACTGTATGTGGCAGCCGTCTGCGTGGAAAACTTTTTAGCTGTGAATTTTTGTAATCATGCAATGATTTAGTGGCACAGAATATATTTTGATATTTTGGAGCAGAACCTTTTTGATTGAATAGTTATCTACTCTTGGATTGTTGTTCAGCTGGCTTTGGACAGCTGTTCAAAACTGTGTAAAAGTGTTAAACTACAGTGTTGATTTTCTCACTATTAGGTAAATTAAATGTTTTTTATTTTTCATCACTCCTCTCACTTTCTGTGTTGGCAGCCATGCAGCAGGCTACGACAGTGACCCCAGCACCCCCATGTTGTACAGCTGCAGCACACAGTACCGCATACACACACATGGAGTCTTCAGGGGAATACAGGTAGGACTCATACTACTGCTACTACATCGTCTCTGCATATAACTTCTTTTTTTTTATTGTCAAGAGGCAATCGTGAGGTCACAGAGACCTTCTGTCTGCCACCTTCTTCACTTACATGTTTAGTGCTTGTACTTTTACACACTCTGTAAAATGCATAAAAAAGATATACTGAAAACCTGCACTTTTGGAGGAAAAAACGCATCACTGACAGAAAAAAGAACGTATTTTTGAATGAGTGGACTGGAGTGGTGGAGAGCCTGATGCAATGACCAGGCTATGTGAAGAGATACTGATATGTAGCATAGGAAAGATTTACAAACACACACACACACACACACACACACACACACACACAAACACATTGCATGCACACATACTCAGAGATTTTTAAAGAACAGCTCTAAAGGCCAAGAGGAATCTTTTTCCACAAATCCATTAGCAGTGAAGAAACAGACACACACACACACACACACACACACACACGCACGCACGCACGCACACACAGGGTTACACAGGTACAGATACAGTTTCCATACAAGGATCAGCATGTTAATAAATCATTAGATTTTAATTATTGTCTGTCAGCAGCTCCAAAGGACAGAGAGCAGAGGTTCTCCAGACCTGCTATTAGTCCACAGCAGGACTTTTTGAGATCTTTCTTTCCTTTTGGGGCCTGTTTCATCATTCACCATGCTCCTTTTCTTCCTTTGCTTCTTTTTTCTTCTGTTCATAGAAATGGATTGTGCAAAACACACATAGGAGATCTGGCTCAGTGCAAAGAATAAACAACCTCTCACTTCCATGCCTTTTAAAGTATAATTTCAGAGCCGCTAAAACGTGAGATAACAGATTGAGTAAGTGATGCGTTGCTACGTAATTTTTATTACAGGGATTATACTAATTCTCAGTCACTGCCAAAGGAAATACAGAAGACAGCCATGGAATTTCATTCTTCATTACTGTAATATTGGTATATGACCAGCGAAAAATATTACACAGCTAGCTTGTTGAAAACTGAATCCTATGATCAAGAATCACGTTACAAATGACTGAATCACAGCTAATTCTATCACTCTGCTGTCGGGAGCTCAATTAGTCAGCTTGACATTACTCTTGATTACCCTCCAAAGCGTGCAATAATAAACAATTATGAAATAGATAATCCCACGAATAAATTGCACAATACAGTATATATGTAATAAATGAACCAACAATTTGTGAAATAACTCAAAGTAATATTAAAACGCAACACGTTATTATGAAATATGTCTCCATCAGTGTTATTGTCATAATAATGGGAGTTTTTATTTCATTTCAGAGAAATTGTCATTGCATTCTAATGGCAATTTTCCCAATCATACTTTTATTTCAGTGTCTCTTTTCTTGACAGGTGATATCACCACCTCCGACAGGCCGGTAGCATGAGCGGGTGTTTAGAATAAGAAGACAAATGATACTTAGAATTACTATGCATATAAACTAATGCAGAAAATATTGTTTTTTTTTCTACAACCATGTGTTATTCCATTTATTCTTCTCCAGCAGTGTCAGCAGTGAGCAGCAGGGCTGTAATGGGGCCCCCTCTGTTTAAAAGGCGTGACTAACAGCTCCCTTTGGGCTGCAGTCAGTCTGGGGTCATTTTACTGCTAATTCCCAACTAATGAATATATGAGCATTTTATTATAATGATCCCCATGAGCCAGACACATCACATGCAATTATTTACACACAGGACAGATTTAATTGCCTGTTTTCTAAATTACATTTTACTGGTTTTATTATTGATGTCCAGGGACAGGTTTTGTTAATTTTGCCTTGAGTGGATTGGCTTTAAATTATGTGTGTGTGTGTGTGTGTGTGTGTGTGTGTGTACACAGGATGTGCGGCGGGTGCCCAGCATCACTCCAGCCATAGTGCGGTCAGAGAGCAGCGAGAAGCGTCCGTTCATGTGTGCCTACCCAGGATGCAACAAACGTTACTTCAAGCTGTCTCATCTGCAGATGCACAGTCGCAAACACACAGGTGAAACCAACAGAAGCAAGAAAATGTGCAATAATATTACACTTATTATATAGCTACCGTCAGTATTTCCAGACACATTGCAGGCACAGTTGCTCGCTCAGACGTGTTCCTACTTCACTCACAGATTCTTTGTTTGACTTCTTAAAAACGTTTTACTGTAAGTGATGTTTCCACTGGCCCTAATTTCCTAGTCTAATATTGCCAGAAAACCCTTCCTGTGAGCTTGTTTTTTTAGTCAACTGTCAAAATTAAGAGCCAGTGTTAGCAGCAGCTAGCAGCTTTAGTCAGACCTCAGCAGTGTTGTAATTCTATAGTTATTCATCAGTGAGAGACACAACGCTGAAGTGAAGGGCAGAGTATGTCTTCCACTCTCTCTAGCTAACAGGAGTTAGCTAACACTTGGTTGGACCAAGAGTAAAAAAACTCAAAGATATTCAGTTTACATTAAATACTAAGAAAAACAGCAAACAGTC
Source organism: Sander lucioperca (assembly GCF_008315115.2). Lineage (NCBI taxonomy): Eukaryota > Metazoa > Chordata > Actinopteri > Perciformes > Percidae > Sander > Sander lucioperca. The sequence goes on along the minus strand of NC_050179.1, from coordinate 28,191,850 downwards.
ACATTTGAGAAGCCACAATTACTAATAATTAGTTAAAAAAATGTTGGCAGTTAATTTTCTGTCAATTGGCTTATCAATAAATCACCTAATTGTTTCAGCTCTACATACTGTATATAGCCATTGTCCATTAACAGCCATAAAGACAACAGCAGTGTTATTGTCGACAAAACTAAACTAGTAGACATTTAAACCTAATTTTCCTATGAGTGTGTGTGTTATCTGTGATGTCTTTAGGTTTTATTTAACTGTCTTTGTCTTTCATTGTTGCCTTTGTCCAGGGGAGAAACCTTACCAATGCGAGTTCCCAGACTGTGGCCGGAGGTTTTCTCGCTCTGACCAGCTCAAAAGACACCAGAGGAGACACACAGGTTTGATCCCTTTTACTCAAACTGTCTCTCTGTCTTTTTTTTTTCAAATGTTTCCTTTCAGTTCTTTGTATTTATCTCTCCAGTTGCTCATCTCAGCTGTTTGCATGATAGCCATTTTGCGGACAATGCAGTCTTTAGAAATGCACAATTGCATTTTGTGTGCAGTGGTGTGCTAAACTGAACTCCCCTCAGATAAAGGCTGATCAAACTTTGGAATGGCTTCCCTGCAAACCTCTGCTCTACTGTATTTTTCTATCTCCCTCTCTGTGTGTGTGTGTGTGTGTGTGTGTGTGTGTGTGTGTGTGTGTGTGTGTGTGTGTGTGTGTGTGTGTGTGTGTGTGTGTGTGCGTGTGTGTGTGTGTGTGTGTGTGTGTGTGTGTGTGTGCGTGTGTGTGTGTGTGTGTGTGTGTGTGTGTGTGTGTGTGTGTTTTTGCGTGTGTGCATGCATACTGTACATGTGTTTAGGAGTTAAACCCTTCCAATGCGAGACGTGTCAGAGAAAGTTCTCTCGGTCTGACCACCTTAAGACACACACCCGGACTCATACAGGTAAAACAAGTGCGTAAACTTTTATTTTTCCATTTCTTCTTCATTCATTTGATGTTTAGATACAGTACATACCTCAAAGTAAAGTAACTTGACAACATACTCTTGACTTGTGCAATTATGTACTAGATGCAGTTATATATACAGTATATTTAATCATCCCATTCAGGTTATGATATCATAATAATATCCTAATATTTCTCTCATTTTCCCCTTTCTTTTCACTTGATTTCATTGTTATTCCATCTGGCTTGCATCCTTTCTAATACCTTCCTCTCATACTTTCTCCACCTCTCGTCATTACCATCATCTCCACTTCTTCTTCAATCCATCTTCTGTCTCCTCCGATCTGTCCATCCATCCCACCTCTTTCACAGGCGAGAAGCCGTTTAACTGCCGGTGGCCGAACTGTCAAAAGAAGTTTGCCCGAAGCGATGAGTTGGTGCGACACCACAACATGCACCAGAGGAACCTCACCAAGCTCCAGCTGGCCATCTAAGTCTTTTGTTAGCCCATATCACAGTTTTCATTGTAAACATCTGGTTTACATCTGCTTATATTGTCTGTCTCCGGTTAATCCAAACCTGGTAACCCCATTTGCAGCCCAACCCTGTGAGGGAATCAGCGAATCCTAATGAGTTTCAGTAAAAAACATAATAGTAGTTGTACATAATTTAGATTTTAAGAACTAGATATCACAGTCTACTAGGCATGGGCCGGTGTGCGATTCTGACGGTATGATAACCTTCAGTAAAAATATCACGGTTTCACGGTATTGCGGTATTGCAATTACAGCTTTAAAATGTATTATTTTTTTAAATGTCTAGGTAAAAACAATTGTTTTTCTCCTTTGAACACAATGTATTTTATTTTTAAACACACTGCATACTGGCAGGGAGAGAGATTTCTAAACTGCACTTCCTGTCCTTATGTCCACTCATAAAAAACAGCTCATACCTTAGGAACGGTATGACAGAAAATGTTAGTGGTTTTGAAACTTTGACTTTTTCAAACCGTGGTATACCTTGAAAACGGTAACCGGCCCATGCCTACAGTCTACGCTCTCTCAAAAGAGTCACAGATCCTCTGTCTCTGTTTCCACACATTTTCCACAACAAATCCCTTAAAAGACCAAAATCAAGAATGTTAGGTTGTGTTCAGACAGACATTAGCACTTTCTAAAACCCGCAGCCCCCTCAATCAATTGAATCAGACCAATCTATTGATACAGCGGGGGTTTAGCAAAAAATGCCAGTTCGACCAGCAAAATAGTTGAACCTGGCTCAACTTTTGCCCCAATGCAATGCAAGGTCATTTGGTAAGGTGCTGCGTTGGCCAATCATGCAAGTGCACATTCCTGGTAGATTACTTTGTATTTACTACTGTTTAACTTGCAGTTGTGGTAAAATAAGAATTATTTCTCATAGTAAGCTACTGTACAGTGTCTTCAAACGCACGTCTCACCAGTACCTGAAACAAGTAAGTCCTCACCAACACATCCCCATTTGTTTTTCGTTTAACACAGCGCTGTTTCTGACCCAAACCACAATCTTTTTCTAAACTTAACTAAGTAGTTTTGTTGCCTAAACCTAACCAAGTAGTTTTTCTACCTAATCGTAACCAAACTGCCACCGTTTTACAACGTTGACAACATGTTTAAAACCGCTACCATTACGTTTAAGTATGAGGACAAAAAAACACTCCTGTGAGTACTATTTTCTGTAAAGTGCCCGTGTTCATTGTAAGGAAGGAACATGTCACCAAGTGCAACTGTGTGGCTCATTTTTCAACAGTTCAATGGCATTGAGGTCTGTGACAATACTTGTTAGTAGGATCAATTCATTGTTGGTTTTGGTCTTTTCATGGGAATAAATTAAATAAAGAATATCACCAGACTTATCCCTTAAAGAAATATTTCCTTGTTTTGAATTATCGTTTCATAAAGTCAGTCAGTACGACTGAAAAAGGGCATCATTTAACTTGAGTGTCTGTTTACCAGTACGTTTTTTCCACAGGCAAAAAGTGCTATGTAAGGGAGATGTAAATATGAAAATGTTCACACTACAGTACATTTATTTTACAGAAGGTTCCCTTTACCCAGACTAATTGTTGGTATCATTGCACATCAAGACACTCCAGTCGAATCTCAAACAAAAATGTTTCCATCTTAACTGTAATGTAATACGTCATTCATCCCCAGTTATTGACTGTTTTTCTTGCCACCATCCGTCACCATGTGTACAGTGAGGTCAAAGGTCAGCTCTATATATGCTCCTATAACTAAGCGCCTTTTCAGCTGTAAATATCTCTTATGTTGAACTACTTTGGGAAGGCTTATTTATTATCTGTTTGTGGACAAAAATGGCTTTCACTGGAATGATTTAAAGGGAGTGAAGTGTCATTCAGTCTCTTTGCTGTGCTCATACACATCTGCCTTTTTTTTTTATAGTTTTCACAGTTCATATCATCAAGATAATGCTGGGTTTGATTTAAATACATCAAATTAAATGAATAATTTGCATCGAACACCCTATGCAGTGTTTGCAATGTAAGTTTTTTGTGTTTTGTCTGGTCAGCATAAAATATACATTGCAAACACAAACATGCCTCTATGGTTGAATTCAAAAAGTAACTTTTTATTTTTATTTTTGAGTAATGCCTCAGCGCTGCTGGAGCTAAATTGTCTGAGTCTCTTGTCTCTGTGGTGTGTAAATATTGCTAGACTTTGGCAGTGTACCACTGCAAGCTCTAAAATATGTCTGTTTGGTCACACTGGCTCTGTGGCCGGGACATTATGGTCAAGATGTAAATTATACTTATTCAGCATGGGAACTGAACTCTTTCCATGGGGGAAAAATATGTAACTTAACTGATATAATTTAGACTTTCATTTCTCTTTCTTTCATGTGTATTAATATTTGAGTCATAAAACAGCAAATGTCAGTGAAACATGTTGTGTGAGATAATTGAAAATGATGGTTTCTCTCTGTTAAAATGTATCGTGACTGTTTTGATACAGTACTAGTTTGACTCTGTGGTCTTTATTTATTTAAACGTTTCTTTGTTGTTTAATATTATAATATAGTATTATCGTCATAAAGCCCACAAACAGGTCACGTACAGTAATGGTTTTACTCAAGCTTGTCCACAACTCCTCACACACAGAAAGTAATATCCATGAAATACTGTTGGCTTCATTATGTATAATTCCATCGTTATGGGGATCCTATTATTATTATTTTTGAAATATGCCACTTCCTGAAGTTACAATATCTGGTAAAAACAAAAACAAAAATACGTGCAAATACTGAGTCTATACATCAGCTGAGCTGGCCTTGACCAAGGTTCTGTTTGTGTCTAAAACTACACTTTTTCATTTTAGAAACTAAACTCAAACATTATAAGATTTATGAGTGACAAGACAAAGGGACAACTTTTTTTTTTAAACTCACACACACACACACACACACACACACACACACACACACACACACACACACACACACACACACACACACACACACACACAAACACTAACACACACACACACACACACACACACACACACAGTACAGTACCATCCACTTTCCTCTCTTTATCTCTCACCAGATTCCTCATCACATTCCTTGGCTCTCCTCTCAGTGAAAAAGGAGCAGATAAAAATGTGTTTTCTTTCAACTTCTCTACTTACTATTTTCACTCTCTTTTACTCTGTCATGCTGTTTCTACTTTTTTCTCCTCAACCTTCCTTGTCCATCATTAGCTTCTTTTTAGGTTTAAATATGCTGTTTTGTTCTTTCTTTCACCTTCACGGCTGTCAGCTTCACAATTACCTATGACAATACTTTTTTTAGGGAGGAAATTTTGTCAGTAAGATGACAGTCAACTACACTCACATATATGGAAACAATAACTCACGACTTTAAAATGTTCTTGCGCAACAGCCACCGCAGTATTTATGGAGAGAGAGAGAGAAAGCAGCAGAGCAGAAAACAGACAGAGACAGATAGAGGCAGAGATGGATAAAGACAGATAAAGCAATGTTTCTTTTGTGAACTTTTATCATAAGTTTAGCCAAAGTGTTAGTGTAAATCAGACAACGTGTCCGATTCCCTCGGTGGAAATCCCCTGAAACTCCCCAGGGCTCTTGTGCTATATCTCAGCTGTCAGACAAGGCCTATATCTCTCATCTCTCTCTGCTGTGTGTGTGTGTGTGTGTGTGTGTGTGTGTGTGTGTGTGTGTGTGTGTGTGTGTGTGTGTGTGTGTGTTTGTGTGTCATTTGGTGTTTCATCTCTATCCCAGCCTCATGCCGCTAAAAGGCCTTTGAAGCGAGAGAGCTGGTCAGTGTAACTGTAGTTTTGTCCACTTTCAGTAGTCACATTAGACGGTGTATCTAAATGTTCTACTTAGAGCAGATATAGAAAACATGGATTAGACCTCTTGAAAAATACTGAGAGAAAAAAAAAATCACATACAAGCAAACCGAGGGGGTGCCATGTACAGTTCCTCAGCCATTTTTGGTGCTTAGCCAATCAGAACTTTTCTGTAGATATTTGAACCTGCAAGCAACTAGCTGATCTGAGCCATCACGGTTTGCCTACACAAAGCTGAGTAGCTGCTAGTGTGCTAACTATGTAGCCTGTTGCTAAAGTGAACACCCCCAAAAAAATGTTAAAGCAGTTATAATAGATATATTTTGTAAAAGGAGTTGCTCTGTGAACCTACACTCAGTGATGAACCAATCCAAATATGCAGGTCCCCTTGGCTTAACAGAGCTTTTCAGTGTGATTCAGCTCACAGTTTAGCAACTTCATTGTTTTGGTTCACTCTCACTTCTCTTATATCTATTATATGGATACATTTCTATGTGGCTCCACAGTAACATTTGATAAAATAGGTATTTTGAATGTGTTGTTCTTGTGGAAGACAATTCTTTATATCGGAGACAACAAGATTTAAAGGCAGTACACACCCATGGTGTTTTCACTCTGCCTGATTAGACTTCAGGACTGGGTGGGCATGTTCACACTGTCCGTGATTGACATCTTCTCCACTCTCCTGTTGCACATGAAGTGGGACAACTAACACCTTAATTATTTTGAGTTCAGTGACCTTATGTTATTCCTACCTTCTACCTTCACAGAAGTCTAATCAGTCAGAATAACTGAAACCATCTTCTCTGTTTAAAAACACAAAGAAATTGAGCTCATGGTTGTAAAAAATAGACCTTTTCCACACCAGATATTTGACTTGTCATAAGCAGAGGTGGAAATAATAACATTAACGATGGCTCAGTATTCTTTAAGTGTCCCAATAAGGTATTCCAGTGAGCTAGCACACAATACCAGGACCTCCCCTAAGTGGAATGCAGCCATCATTAATGCTATTAAATACACCTGTGCTTTACCTGCTATGACATGTCAAAATATTTGCAGTGAAAACTTCATGCACATTGTTAATGTCATTAATCACACCTGATTGATTGTCTTGTTTTTTCTATTGTAACATGTCAAAATGTTTTCTGTGGAAAAGGCCTATTGGGTCTTATTATTTACATGTTCAATAATGTATAATATGAATGAATACAGTACATGAATGAATGCCCAGACCACATTGCACTTTAAAAACTTCAGCCACATCTAGAATACTGTATATACATTTTCAAACAATATTGCAAAAAGTAAATAAAAGAAAAGAAAATTTTAATTTACCATTACACAAATCACTGGAAAAATGTACCTTTTTTTAAGTAGAAAGAAAGACCCTCAAAAGACAGATAGAGAGAAACATTGTGAAAGAAAGCATCAGAGTAGGAGAGAGAGTGAAAAGAAACTGGAGGAAAGAGAAAAACAGAGAAAAAAAGAGGCATCCTCTGTAGTCATGTTGTTCTGTGAACTGTGGAAGTGGAGAAGGGGAGATGATACTGTGGATGTTTAAGTCCTGGTACGGCTCAGTACAACTCATTCCCCTGAAGCTGAGTGTACACACACACACACACACACACACACACACACACACACACACACACACACACACACACACACACACACACACACACACACACACACTCACACACACACTCACACACACTGACAATGCTGGAAGTGCTCAGTGCAGTTTGTTTCTCAAGAGGCTGCATTCCTTCACTTAAAGACTCAAGTTGCTTCAAGAGGATAAAAATGTTGACATGACAGCAAAGCCACAGCAGGAGAGATTGGTAATTAAAAAAGAAAAGTCTGAATCATTGCTGAGTAAACTGAAAATATAGAAAGAAAATACTATAATGTATCATTTTGTTGGCACTTAATTCTAACAACCTTATTTGAACATCAATAACTTACTAATTACATTATCAAAAGGTGATTGGCAGCCTCTAGCTACTCTGTGTTTTTTATCTTGTGTCTCCGGGTTGGATTTGGAGGGAAATCTGTTTTATTGCTTGATGGCACAAAACAGGAAGAAGACGATGTTCCTCCAGCCCAGGCTGAGCGAAGGCTTTGACAGTTTCTGGCAGTGGTATATGAAAAGAATGATGGAAGAATCACTTCCAACATGGTTATCCTCTTCAGTCCAGCCAAAAGAACAACAAGGGAACTCTTGGAGTGTATGTGAGATGGCCATTTATTATTATTATTATTATTATTATTGAATGTGGAGGTTTTTGAAAAATGTTTGGTTATGGATTAATTATAAGATTTGTCAAACTACATTTCTGATATGTTGGTCCATTATGAACTTTTTATAATTAAACAAGTTCATTTTGCATCAAGTACTTTATACATATTTTAATTGATATATTATATGCATTATTAAAAATTGGGCCTCCAAATTTGCATCTGAGTGTCTGTAAATTAATAAAACTGACATGCTGATGCATATGGAAGATATGGAGGAAAATGTACAATTTTAAGTAATGGTAGTAGGCAAGTATAGGCTGTTTAACTCTTGTGTTGTTTTTGGGTCAAAAATTTGACCCGTTTTCAAAATTTCTATATCAGAAATATGGGTTTCTTTTTAACTACTTAGTTTTGATCAAAAATAACATGGATGATTCCATACAACGCGCTTCGCAAGTACAACAAAAGATCGGATCTCTACTTTCATTCACAGTTTTGTTCAATTTTTTAACATTTTGTTTTGAAACTGAACCCGACTGAATGTTAACATATACCCTTCTTTGATTATCCTTCCTTTAATATTAGTCTAAATAATTCATAATTCCTGCTTTTCTAACTAAAGAATTAGGTACAATTTCCTAAAAAGGAGGTTTATTGACCATGAATTCCAAAAATAAGTGTAAAACTATATAAGTTGGTGATGGTGTTCATACGTGGTAGTGAAAATAAGCGTTATATGTAAAAAAAAAAAAAAAAAAGCGCCAAAAATGTCGAAAAAAGAGACAAAGACGCCAGAAAAAGTGTTGATTTTGCATGGTCAAATGGAAGACAACACAAGGGTTAAATTACAACCATTTCAAAGTTATGTATTTATAGGTCCCCAAAAAGGCAAAATTGTTTATAGACTTTTTTTTGCCTGATGAAAATAATGAAAGTCTTAATCTGCAATACAATCTTTGTAGAACTAAATCAGACTTGCTCATCTGTGTTCGTGCAACAGCTCAACAGTTGTTTGGGAACTGGATGCTCTGGTATTCTAAAAATATTCACTGATGTGTTTTCCAAAAAAAAGACCAATGAGAAAAGGATCATTAAAAACCCCTGTGTGGTTTTACCATGGGTGTGCATTTATTCAATGTAATGTCAAAGCAAACCAGATCAAATTATTCTAAGACGAAACAACTGATTATATTCTGTCCAATCCAACCCATAAATATAGTACACAGGTGGTATACCTGTATTCAAACTGCATTTGTGACCTCATTTTATTTTAAAGTGCTCCAACAGAAGAAAGCAAACAGAGTAAAAGGAGGAGAGAGATGATCTACTTTGCTGGAGTGATGCACTGCTGGGGTCAAAAAGGTCAGGACAGATTCAGAAACTTTGAAGACATTTTAAAATCATTTGATGAACATACCTACACCAGCTGCTTTTAGCTGCTTCTGCCAGATCCTCTCACTTGTGATTTGTTTCTTAGCTGTGTGAGAGAGCAGCAGAGGGAGAAGAAGGTGATCAACAGACTCAAAGTGAAGAGATAGAAGTGAATGATGAGCAGAGATGCTATCAGCATTTGGCATTCTTACCACCCACTGCCTCTTTTCCGTCCTGTCTCTCTACTGGAAAACTAAGGAGATGCTTTAGGAGATCTTAAACATCAAAAGTGAATATGTATGTCAATTGATTTTTACATATTGGTAAACAAATTGCAAGATAACTGAAAGTCTTTATTTTCCTATGGTCTTATTACTGCAGGTATTTTATAAAAATTGAGATGTAATTTCCCATGACACTTGTTGTCTCCTGCTGCAAAGAGAATGTTATCCAAAGAAAACTTCTCAAAGCATCACCTTTTAGTCAACAGTGCAGGTTTATCTCCTCAGTCCTTACTTGGATGGTAAAAATTATTTGGTAAAAAAGTACAATTGCTCCAAGAGTGTCCCCAGGTTTCAGCAAGTTAATGTAAAGGCCAGTACATCTGGTCTGTCCCAGTGGATCCATAACAGGTCTGATCACACTGGATCCCCGACAGTAAAACTGGAGAAAGATTGAGTCTCTACCTCCGCCTTGTGGCTAACCTTTTGCAGTATGTCAAGATCAAGCTTTAACTCTATATGTAACACAATTGTGGGAGAGAAACCCAAATTTTTATTTTTTATTCTGACATTCTGTTTTTTTGTAATGTAATGTCCAGTTTTTACTTATTAGAAAAATAATTCAATGAGGAGAACACAGGTTTTTCTTTCCAAATTGAATGTCTATTCCAAAGGATGTCAGGTCTGTTAATATTACTCTAATTATTTATGAAGCTAAGACATAATTTCAACCATGACACATGTTGTTGTCTTTCATGAAAAACAGGCATTTTAAGTGTATAAAGTTCAAATTGAAATTATCAAGTTTATTCCACAATATTTTACTTTTTGAGTAGACAGCTATAGGTTTTTGAGTTTTTTGTAAGAATGAGCAAAAAGATTGACATTTCATTTAGAGATGCCTCCAGATGATGTCCCTCAACCTTTGAAACCATGAGAGTATTGTGGTATGTGCCAACTGAGATGATTGACCTGACATACTGACCAACATATACTGTATATGCTCTGTGGGTTTTAAAGGAGGCTATCTTAACCCTGATTGGCCATACAACTTATATACCTAGTCAAATGAAATACAAGTAGCCTACAGGGACAAAATTGGGAAAATCTAACATTTGCAATACATTACCTGGCATCTATTTTGGTGGCATAACAAAAACATAAGAAATAGGCCTACATAATTTGGCATTAAAACAAATCTAATTTAGCCCAAAACATTATTGTCAAAAACATTCTTGTAGAGAAGTGTAAATTAGTTTTAAAGTTGGACACATGTCCAAATTAACACCATGTTTGTTTGGACTGCTGAATATACAGTGTGTTGAATATTGGCTGTCATTCTACTGATAGCATTACATCCAGTCAGTGGTGGAAGAAGTATTCAGATCCTTTACATAAGTAAAAGTACTAATACACCACTGTAAACATACTGTGTTACAAGTAAAATCCCTGCATTGAAAATGTTACTTAAGTAAAAATGTGTATCATCCGGAAAACTTACTTAAATAATAAAAGTAAAAGTACTCAATGCAGAAAAAAATCCTCATATTTAAGAAACAGGAAACGATTAAAACAGTTCTGTCAATCAACTAAGTGTTTAATTATTTCAGCTGTACATCTGTACAACTGTATATCGTTGAGTAGTTTCATTTCTAATAAAAGATAATATTTTATAAACTAGGCTACATATGTTTTGTGTGCAAAAATCTTAATTTGTAAAGTAGTAAGTGGGGTAACAAGTAAAAATTTCCCTTTGAAATGAAGTGGAGTAGAAGTAGGAAGTGGCATGAAAAGAAAAGACTCAAGTAAAGTACAAGTAGCCTACCTTAAATTTAAACTTAAGTACAGTACTTGAGTAAATGTACTTAGTTACATAGGTCTTTCATTGCTATCTGTTTTAGCTGCTACCTCAGAATGAGCTACAAGTGGAATAAAACGGTGAATATCAAAATAAAATAACTTGTAAGTACATTTATATTAGTGGTTGTGTATTCTGTATTTGAGGCTCCTTACTACTGTGTTTTTTTATTATTGACAGAATGAGCTACTCTTAAGCACATTTTTTGGGTCACTTTCTGAAGGGCTAGCTACATATCGCCAACCAAGAAAATGACGCAACTCAAAGTCACTTCTCCCTGGCCAAGCAGTGTTCACTCTTTGTATATGAAACGAAAAAACTCCTTTATAGTCATTTATATTAATAACCGTCTATATTCAGTTTCACTTTCATTTGTCTTCGTTTAAAGGTAACAAATCACCTGACTCATGTCAGCGTGACACCCGGCGTGTTGTAGTTTCGTTTCATCCTGCTGATCATTTTTAGGTTTAGGTTTTGTTTTCCGTTGCTCACAGCAGAGTTTGTGTCCACTTTAAGTTTCGTTACCGAGTACTAAAAAGCAACTGTGGGCCCTGCAGAGGCGCTGTGACAACATGTTTGCATGGGGAGAGGACAGTCAGCGGGGCTTTCGCTTAAAAGATGGCTCAAATGTCGACAGTACACCTACAACAGATAATGGGGTTCATCTTTTGAACGTCAGTTATCACATCACGGATCTGTGCGGAGGTCACAACGTGCTGGCTTTCGTCAAAAGTAACGGAAACTCGTTCATTATTCGCACAAATGTGAGCAAAGATGGGAGAAGAGCCCGAGGAAAACAGAGTGAGCATCAGTCTTATCTTCTGCTCCTGCCAGTAGGCTATTTATTTACGTATAACAAGTTAACTCAACCTCTTGCAAAGAAAAGTTTTCTCATTTGCAGTAATGGTGACATATAACCAGACGCATCACTTAGACCTGCTGTGTTCCTGTGGTCTGTGTTCTTTCAGAGTTTGTTGAGTGTAAAGAGAAGATTCAGGCTGTGAGGTGTGGTGATGATATGGTCACACTGCTGTCTGAGAGAGGAAAAGTTCTCTGTGTGGACGCAACTCGCACTTACGTTCCAAGGTAAGGAGCAGCTAAGGTTATGCTGCCAATCACTTTCCTGAATTTGAAAAAAATGTGTAAAATGTGAGATTTGGAAAGAGATTTTGAACAATGTGACTTTTTGTTAAATGTGTCTTACAAAATCTTTACTTGGATTCATACTGGTCAGCTCTTATAACTAAGTATTCAAGCTTACAGTATATATTATTTCTGTTTCTTGTTCTCTCAGGCCCCTGGAAGCTTTGTGTAAAATACCAGTTTGTCAGGTTGCTTGTGGGAGCCAGCATTCAGTTGCTCTGACCAAAGGTACAGTAAACAATAAACTGATGTTTAAGCTGAAAGGAGGAATATATCTAGTACTACTGGTATCCAGCCATTCAGATAGGTTGGGTTTTATGTACCTTGGTTATGTCTGAGCCTTCTACCTTTATTGTTGCTCAGAGTATTAAACAATTACAAAGATTTGTAAGGATTGAGAAAGAGATTTTGCTGTTGATATTATTTATGTAATTCTCTTTTTTCATTTAAAAGGAAACGTCAATGTTTGAAGGTGTTTTTGTGTGTGTAATTTGGGTGAACGGATCCTTTATGATTATTAGGATCCTCATTTCTACCACTGGAGTAGCCTATTGGCTCTTTACAGTCATAAGCAAAAACATGTTGTATGTATTGTTCTTGTATCCACATACTACCAGCATCCAGTGCATATGATTGAATGAATCAGTGCATTGGCATATGTGACAACTAAATACTGTAAATGCTTTAAGCTATAGTGCATAGTTTCTGTCGCCCCCATGAGGAATTCTAAGTAATGACATCAACACTGTGGGCACATCCACATGACGCAAGCCTTGGATGATATAGCAATAATTCCTACTCCTAATACATCACAACACCCATTACTAACCTGTTGAAGAGCAGTAAGGTGACATCCTAAAATTTTCTTTTTTCAGCGCCTTCCAACTAGGAAAAGCCACACCAATGGTTATCTGTGTTTGTCTTCTCTGTTGGTCACTTTCTTGTTGGGTTTTAGTCCTTCTGCTGAACGTGTAGGTCTTTCATTTCGTGGGCGCTTGCTGCGGTTGTTCTTTCTGGGCGGTGAAGTAAAACACATCACACAGTTTTGTGTTGTAGAATATTTTTCTATACACTAGTAGTGACTGAGGCCAGATGTCAGGCAAGAGTATAAAAAAGCAGATTACAGTATTGTTAGTCTATATCCATGCCATTCCACTCCCGGGATTCTATAGTTAACTGCTCCTCAGCTCTCTGCAGGGTAAATCCAGACAGATAGTCTGTCGAATCTGAGTTTTCTGTTGCACGACTAAAACAACTTTTGAACGTACACATGTTCCACCAAAACAAGTTCCTTCCCGAGGCTATTTTGCAGAGGCACCAGGGCTCCTTCCGGTGCTTTGCAATTGTGATTGGTTTAAAGACATGCCAATAAACAAGAGCACTTTTTTTTCCCTCCCATCCCGGAATGCTGTGTGGACTAGCCAGACCCTCCTCCGCAGCACTGTGGTGGAAGGTCTGGCAATGCGAGACTACAGTATTGTTGACGGCACTAGTGAGCTCACAAAGTCATGGTTATTTCTCCACAGATGGTCAGGTGTATACATGGGGCCAGGACTCCAAGGGCCAGCTGGGTCTGGGGAAGAGGAAGCCCGGCGCCAATTCACCCCAACACCTCCGATCCCTGTCAGCACTCCCCCTGGTCCAGATCGCTGCAGGGGGAGAGCAGAGCTTCGCCCTCTCTGTCTCTGGAGGTGTGTTCGGCTGGGGCAGAAACCACTGTGGACAGCTCGGGCTGGGAGACACAACAGGTACTGTAGCAACAAGTTCAATATGTATTTGCTTCCTTCACTTTAATTTTTTACATACATTTAAAGATTAAATATACAAGCAATACATGTGCAGTAGTTAGTTTAAAACGTATCTATACTACTGTATTTCCATGACATGCAAACTTTTGTTAATTTATTTCTATAGACAGACATACACCAACTCCTGTTCATTGCCTGAACATGAAGGAAACAATTCATATTTCCTGTGGAAAGGACCACACTGCCATTTTGACAAAGGTTAGATTCCTGATTTGTACTCTTTCCCGACTCTTTCCTTAGTAACTTCTCACAAGTTTGTGTACAGTATTGTTAGTGTTATTAGATGTTGTAACCACTAACTTAACACATTTTACACATTTACCTTTACACATATTTGCTTGAAAAAGAGCGCTTTCTATCACGCAGACAGCATCAGACATTATAAATACAATAATTCCAATTTACTCACCAAATAACAACCATGTACAAATGGAATGACGGAATAAGTTTTAAATTAAGTTGGGTGGACCCAAGGTGCTAAGGAACTTTAAACTATAGTAGTATGGTTGCTTCCTCAGACTGGTGCAGTGTTTACATTTGGCTCTGGCCAATATGGACAGCTTGGGCACAACTCATTCAGAGATGAACTACGACCTCGGCTTGTTGCAGAGCTCTGGGGGGCAAAGGTCACCAAGACTGCATGTGGACGGTACAGTATATCACCTTTAACAAATGCAATCATTCTGAGAACAGAATTTTACTTTAAATATTGCAAGAGTCTTGGAAGCTGCTCCAATGAAAACTATACAAAAAACAAGACAATCAAAGTATCTTTATGTCTCTGATGACATTAAACATGTCTGTAATATATCACCTACTCAGACATCACACATTAGTGTTGACAGACTCCAAGAGGGTCTACTCCTTTGGGTGTGGAGAGCAGGGGCAGCTGGGACATGGAGAGGAGAGTCATCCATCTGTGCCGCTACCTGTTCAACTGCCACAGGGTAACTACATTTCTAAAATAAGTGAATTAAATAATATGAATGCAATGAATGGTTTCACGAAAGAGATTACATTTTTATTCTATCATTATTCCAGACACCACTGATGATCCTAAAGTCAGAAACATCTTCGCAGGAGGAAACTGTTCGTTTGCAACATGCAGGTCTAATGAGGTACCAACACAAATACATTCAGTACAGACCATGATGGTCGAGTGTACAGCATAATGATGTGACCATCAACCCAACTTTTTTATTTGGCAGGACCTTCATGAGGAGGCAAACAACGATGTAACACGGCATTGTCTCGATGATGTGATTGACAAATGGACCTCTGAATGTGATTCAAAGTCATGGAAAAAGATAAAACAGTAAGTTTATTGCATTAGAAGTGTATATGTAATTACTGTGTCATGATTGAAACTATTAATTTGGATCCCTAGCTATTACATTAACAATGTTTTGTCAGTGCAATCGACTAAAAATTTTAAATCTTCACAGGGAAATTCACAGGATGTTCTCCTCTGCATCTTGTTTGAATGCAAGCTTTCTTGAGCAAAGGTAAACACAGTGGATGATCATCCCTTCTTTTGTTCTGGTGAATTATAACATTTACTTTATAGCCGTGCTAGCGGCATTGCTCTAGCGATAGCAATGTCTGTCTGTCGGTAAGACTGGAATATCTCAACAACTATAAGGATTGTGATGAAATTTGGCACAGACATTCATGGTTCCCAAATGATACGTTTCAATTACTTTGGTAATTTCCTGACCGCATTTTAGCACCATCATCGGGTCAAAGTTTCAATTTGTCCAATACACAAAAACTAATGACCTTCCCATCAGCCTCAACTATACCTTGTGTTTAGTACTAAACTAAGAAGTTGATCACAATACACATTATAGCCTACCTGCTAAATATCAGCATGTTAGCATTGTCAATGTGAGCATGTTAGCATGCTAGCACTTATCTCAATGCACCACTGTGCTACACAGAGCTGCCGGTACAATATGGATGTGAGCTTAGTCTTTTTTCTTTGTATTTTTAGCAAAGATAAACATTTCCAGACTTCATCAAAGTTCTCTGGCTTGAACTTGTCACTTGCACGACGAGCTTTCAAGAAACTGGTAAAGAAGGACAATGTTTTCGCAGAGGTATGTAACTGAAATGAATCTAATGTGTACATGGCTGCCAACACTCCTGTATTTCAAGGCCATCTCCTGGCGTACCACAGTGCTTAAATTGCAGTATTTCTGTGATAGGTTGATGTTTTTTCATAACATAAATAAAATTACAAATATAAATCTGGTTATCATTTTACTTATTTATTTACTACTATTTATTTGTTACTGGAACAGTGAGATTTATAAGGCTGCTAACTTGTCTGAGGCAGTTAAAAAAATAACCAAAATGTCCTGATGTTTTTTCCTTGTCCTTTTTTCTAACTAACAGCTTGAGGCTGCTGTCCTGCACTTGCTTCCTTGCCTTGATAAGAAGCCTGTGGGAGTGGAGGGATTGAGAATCTACCTGCTTCTCAATGAGCTCCTGCATGTGATCCAGAGACACAAACAGCAAAAAATGAGCACAAAGCTTTCTGAGGTGGTTGCTGCTGCTGTAATAAACTTGTCTGCTGACAGCATCCAGGTCATAGGTACTGTCTCCACCACACATCGAGCATCAGCAAAACACATTTTTATCTTGTTCTTTTAATAATGTTATACACATTAAAGTTATAATCCTAGAGTTTTCATGAAATCAAACTCCATTTTTAAGACCATTTATTGTCTGCATACTTTCTGCATTAGCCATTCAATGTATTTACAATGAGCAGTTACCTCTCCATAGAGCAGTTTTTATTGATAGCTGGAGGTGTGCATGTTTGACTTTTTACATACAGTAGTCAAACATGCACACCGCCAGCTCCTCAGTAAGATAACCAACTAAGTGTTGTGTGGAAAACTACTTGCGCTGTTTGCAGCATGAAATCAGATCACAGTCGCAATTATTATTGACTAACTATCTTGATTAAAACAATGTGAGTTTGTTTGGCTGCACTGTAAACAGATACACTAGCTGCTGTTCTGTTGTATTACTAACAAAGTAGCTGCTCAACGAATATTATGAAATCCCAGTTGCTGTAACCCTGGTAACCATGGGTGTCCACAAATCAACCAGGACTGAAACTTCAAGGATTATACCTTTAATAGTTTGAAGGTATGTTATTAACATTGGCTCAGTTGTTAAATGCTCTCTGACATTAATGTCTACAAATCTCCATGTTGTCTTCTTCAGGGGACTGGTGGTCCTCACTGTCACCTTCCACCATGGTTAGACATGTTAAGGTGTGGAAGCAGGCCCTCTCACTGATCCTGTCCTATGAGCCTGTTCCTCGCAACTCTGGAGTCAGAAACCTGCTACTAGTCCTCCAGTACATGTACAATGTCAGTATCAGTTATAGGCTGTATTTTCTATGACTGTCACAAATAATGATCCCTAAGCAGTAATCCTACTCACTTTTACAACAAAATATGTTTTTTTACTTTGCTGTACTTTTAACCTAATAAATACAACACTTATTTTAAAGGCCAACAGCAGGATTGCAGAGCCTCGAAAGATGCCAGAAAGTGATTTTTGTTTGTTGATTGACAAAGACTTTCTTCATGAGGATCTGCGGCTTTGGCATTTACGGTCACAACGCAAGGTACAAGGTCTCCCTTTGTTTCTGTCACTTTTCAGACACTTTTCAGACACTTTTCAGACCATATACATACATTGAATCCATATACATACTGTTAAATGTGAAAGACCTGTATGTTTTTTTCCCTTTCAGAATATGCATGCTGAGCCACTTATCCTTTGTAGCTTTCCAATTCTGATGGATCTGGAGTCAAAGCAATTTGCTTTTGACATGAGTGTTGAAATCACCAGGGTAACTGAAGCCTTGAACTGTGCCTCATACTAGCCTTTACACACAATACTTTCAGGATCAAGAAATCACCAGGAAATCCTGTTTTTTATTCAGTGTGTATAATTGCAGTATGAAAGAATACGTTCTCCATGTGAGAAACACACTGAAATTAGGCGTCAGTTACACAACACAACAACGGTAAAATAAGCTATGAGAAATTAAATCTTGAACTTTATTCCAGTTGGAAGCAATACAACGCACCTACTTGGATTTGTTTTGGGAATATGGATGCATTCCCCCGCTTCAAGACCTGCTCTTTCAACTGAACGTGAGGCGAGGATCAGTTTTGGAAGACACCCTTGAACTACTGGCTGTTGCTTGTCACAGTGACTACAAGTTGCCACTTGTGGTAATTATGTAGTTTTGATATGATAGTCAAAGTCACTAAACTTGCATTATTGTATAGTTACTCTTGTATAAGCCACTCTTAGTTTGTGCCTTTGTGTCTTCTAGATTGATTTTGATGAAAACCTTACAATGGATGATATACAGCTCTACAAAAAAGACTTTTTTCACGAAGTGTTTCACGAGATGGTGTCAGTTGAATATGGGATGTTCATGTTCAACAACTCCGAAACGCTGGCATGGTTCCCTTCCAAAGTAAAACATCCTCATACAGAAAAATATTTTTTTCAGAAATCACTATTTAATGGATTCCCTTCTGGTGTTGATACGTAATAATAATGAAATAATATTCAATTCAGATCATAAGGTCCTACCTCATAAAGAAATGTCATATTTCTTTTCTATTTTTCTGATAAAAAAAAATGTCTCTTCCATCAACAACAGGCAACACAGGAGGTCAAGAGATACTTCCAGTTTGGGCTTCTGTGTGGATTGGCTATGGTCAACCAGTGCATCATACACCTACCATTCCCATTGGCTCTGTTCAAGAAGCTGCTCGGTGTCAAGCCTTCACTGGCGGATATGATAGAATTCAGCCCATGTGTTGGAAAGTAAGATGACATTACTGTATATTTAAATCACACACACTTTTGGTTTTAGGTGCTGATTTCTCTTATCATACTGTAAACATTGGACAGCATATTAAATGTTCCTTTGTTTGTGTTTCAAGGAGTCTGCTGGAAATCCTGGAAGACTACGAAGACAATGTCATAGAAAGTCTCTACATGGATTTCAAAGTATGTGTTTTATAGATGGTCAATAATCTATTCTCATTTATCCTCCTTCTGATATCCAACTGACAATCTATTATCTTTTACCAAAACAGTGATTTCACCATCTTCTTCTTTCTTTTAACTGATCAACAGATCAACTGGGATGGGACAGAGGTTGACCTTGATCTTGACAATCCTGAAAAGCCAGTGACAGGTCAAAATAAGTAAGCATTTATTACTCTGCCCAAATATTTATGACATTAGTATTAATTAGTGCTGTCAGTTAAACGCGTTATTAATGGCATTAACGCAAACCCATTTTAACGGCGTCAATTTTTTTATCGTGAGATTAACGTTCTTTTTGGCATAGCAAACTTTGTAGTTTTTTTCACATGCTGTTGCAACAACTAGTAATGTTAGAAAAACTACAACACCACACCGGATCTAACTAGACTGAAAACAAAACAACAGGCAAGCACACACTTGTTTGGGCTTGCGAGCCGGCCAAAGAGTAGGCCGTAGGCGAGCGCAAGACGCTGAAATGGATGCTAGTAAGATTTTGAATGGAATTTTTAGTCATCAGTGTGTGAAAGCAACTCGAGTCACTAGTCTTGAGCAGGGATCTTCAACAGGGGGTCCTCAGAGTCAATGCAGGGGGGCCTCCAAATTATTGTCAAAAATTAAAAAATCTTAACATGAATCCAACATATTAATAGCAAATATAAATCCCCACTGCTCACTGGCCTATAAGTAAGGTAGTCACTAAGGTAGCCATCCACAGATACAGTTTATTCTAAGGATTCACTGTGCCACATGTACTGTATGTTTAATATTAAAACATGATTCACAAAATCATGCACACAATTATTAGGCTATTTTAAAAGCTTAGTATTCTATGCAAAAAAGGTATGTATAAAGCCTTTAGGCCACCATACACGTTATTGTAGGCCCAGTTTAATATGCAACTTCATTTTATACAATACATGTAGTAGGGGGTCCTTGCTCCGTCTCTCTTTCAGTTAAGGGGTCCTTGGCTTAAAAAATGTTGAAGACCCCTGGTCTAGAGAATAGCGACTCGAGTCCTCTATCACTGCTGAGTGCAGTGAGAGTGGACCAAAACAGTGAAGTTGTGGGTTAAAAAACCCCAAAAAATAATTTTAAATATACCATAAAGCTCAAAAGGGCCGAGAGGAACTGTCTGCTGATAATTTGGTGTTTTTCGCAATGAGCGACCTCTTCCACAAAATACATAATTGTGCAATCCATTGTTAATATGAAAAAATTAAATAAAGCATTCCTAAACAAAGCATTTAAGAGATAAAAAACAAGACAAGGGGCGACCTCTAACTCACCCAGTAAGAGTGTGTGCCCCATGTGGCCTTTGCAGCGGCCCGGGTTCGAATCTGAACTGCGGCCCTTTGCTGCATGTCATCCCCCATTTCTCTTCCACGTTTCCTGTCTATCCACTGTCACTCTGAAATAAAGGGAAAAAAAGCCCCCACCCCCGAAAAAAACAAGACAAAATAACCCCTTGTATTTAGTGATCAAACTTTGAATCAAAACTTACTTTTTATAACTTTTTTTATAGTTTCATGTGCCACTAAGCAGCTCTCATAGGAATGAATGTGGCCCTTCCTCCAACACTGTATCCAGTTTTCTTTATACAGTAAGGATCATTCCTTGAACGTTCAAGGTGACAAAGACGTTCACAAACGTAAACAAGCCAAGTTAGCCCTCAGAGTAAATGCGTGCTAACTACTGTAGCCACGGGTAATAAAACTAAAACTAGGAGGCTCCCTAATCTAAACCAACGTGAACCAAAACCACCAAAAAACTTTTATTACATCCATATTGACGACATCGCAGAAGGCTATGGTTTCACTTCTTCTAATTCATTCAGAGCATTTCGCTATTTTTCGAGGAAACTCAATAAATCAGCTTATACTATGCTAATGACATGTTTGCCAAAACTAGATATCCAGCCATAGCCAGAGACTATATTGTATTATGTTGCCCCTTCTAAGCCTCTAAGTTTCTAGAAGTACACCAAATGTACGTTTTGTAGATGAGGAAATGAAGCTACCAAGTTCCACGGTAAAATGCCTGTCAAAGAGTTTGGATTTCAATCACTCGTGCTTGAAATAAAGTGGAACAGAGCAGTTAATAATTGGACAAACCCTTTTATTGACTTGAAACTTTAATCTGCTAAACAGGAAGGAGTTTGTGGATGCCTACGTGAATCATGTCTTCAACGCATCAGTGGAGAGTGTGTTTCAGGAGTTCAAGCGTGGCTTCTTCCAGGTGTGTGACAGGGATTTGGTGAAGCTGTTTCGACCGAAGGAGCTGCAGGAGGTGCTGGTGGGCAAAGACTTCCAAGACTGGGCAAAGCTGAAACAGGTAAGGGCCAAAACAAGAGCTCCTCATGGTCTAGTTTTCTCTGCACCTGATTTATCGCTTCCTCATGTGCTTGATTTGAATACTCCAAATTAACAGAAGTAATTGTAACAGTCTGTTTCACTGCTTTTAGAACACAGTTTATGAGGGGGAGTACAATACCACACCACCACACCCCACCATACAGATGTTTTGGGAGGTTTTTGATGAACTAACTGAAGATCAAAAGAAAGCTTTCCTTTGTAAGTATTAAAAATATTGAAAATAATAAATCTGCTACTACTACTAGCCTTGTTATATATGTTGAATCAAGGGAAGGCAACTGATCATTGGAAACAAATTAAGTTAATTATCAATATTGTTTTACCACCCAGAGCCTTTTCAATATAGATGGTTCATGAAATCTTTTACATTTGTTGTTCTTGACCCTTGATATCTGGTTAGTGTTTTGTGGGAAAGTAGATGATGTTTTACCAACAACGGTGGTTGCTTGGACAACTGTTATATTGTCATTAGCATGAGCAGTGATACAATTATATCTGAATCAGCAGTCTGACTTCAAGGTAGTGCAGAACGCAAGAAATTTGCTGATTACCACTTTTCCCTCCACTAGGGTTTGTGACTGGTTTTGAAAGGGTGCCGTTTCTTAAAATGGAAAAGATCAAGATGACTGTCAAAGTTCAACAAGTCCAGGACCTCTCCTACGACCAGTACTACCCTATGACACACACATGTTTCTCAACCCTGGAGCTACCCTTATACTCAACCAAGGAGATCATGCAAACCAAGCTGACAGAGGCCCTGAGCAACAACAGACGAATCTACAAGGAGGACTTAACACTTTAATAGAGCACTTTGTAAATGGATGACCAAGGAGCAGCCTTTGTAGCTACTGGCAGTGTAACTGTGTATAAGCAAACTTTAAAATTATTTGTGATGATTAAGTGTGTGGGGTGTCTATAAAAAATGCATGCCTCATAGTGAATGTGTATATAAATATGGTGCAGGGAAGTCTTCAGTAAGCGATTGTATTATTTATTTCGATACGTCTCAGGTCATAAAGAGTGTGATAGAGTTTGTAATTTCGAGGGCCTTGTAAAACCAAAAATGTTCCATACAGTAAATAATGTGTACAGCAAAGCATACTTCTGTATATTGTAAAAACTTTACATGTTCATTAAAAAATGTAATGTAAGAAAATATTTGTAATGTATTTGCACTGTGAAACTGGTTTAATTAAACAGCAGCAAATCTTACATATCTCCAGGAAATACAGCTTTGAACCTGTTTTAAACAGTCTATGCTTTAAACAGGCACTGGAAGAGGTGGACATAGGAAAGGCAAGATCAGCCTTCTTAATACCTTAATACTAAGACAAAAATGGAGTTCAAAACAAAAAATGAAATCTGTATCTTCAACTCAGACGTCACAGAAACATGAAGAACCACAAAAGCAGCAAGCAATAAACTTCAAATCTTCATAAACAGATGCTTAAGAAACATCCAATCTACTAGCCAAACACAATAACTAATACAGAGCTCTGGCAAATCACTAAACAATAACCAGTTGAAACACAAATCAAACGGAGGAAATGGGGTTGGGATGGGCTTACCATGAGGAAACCACCCTCCAGCACGACCAAACAGACCTTAACCTGGAACCCACAATGGAAAAAGAAAGCCAGGAAGACCCTGGAACAGCTGGAGAAGGTCTGTGGAGGCAGAACTCAAGGAAACAACATCATCCTGGAAGGAACAAACATCAAACCAGCTGGAGAAAGTTCATGAATGACCCATGCTTCCCCAGAGAGCAAAATTAAGTGCTGATGCTTTGAACACAACGATCCAAAGTAATTGAGAGTGCCTAGGCCTAGATTGATTTTGAAGATAGAAAGCAACATATTTTCAACAAATGCACAATAACTTGAAGAGCTGTGCTCATTTTTATTGCTGCAGATAGTCAGCTAGGTAAATATAAGTTGAGGTAAAATAATGCAACTCATACATACATATATGAGATATACATATATGTTATGAGATATATACACGTATATTTAGTAAGAATTACCTGCTATCTTTGATGGTGGGACGTAAGAAACCCGGATGTATAGCAGTATTTGACAATTTGTCATATGGGTTATTGTGTTAAATGGCAAAACTGGATAGCATTTATTAATGGGCCCCACTACTGTGAGTCAACAAGACCCTGGACTTTTCTTGAAGAGCCTGTTTATTTTTCTTCTGGTCCACATATTAATTTCAAGGATGAAACTGTATATAGTCCTTTTTTACTCATGGCACTGTGTTTTACTCCTTTACCTTTTTTAAGTTTATATGAATAAAATTATGAATATACACTTGAGAGGAGATTACTAAAAAGTATATTTAACCAAAGACAATGTTATCTCAAATTGGCCATTGCAGACTTGGAACTACTGTACCAAAAACTATCAAACACATGTAAATACTTATGTTTTTTTTCTCAGTATCTGGTAAACAGAACGCCCCTCTGTTGGTGGGGTATTTGGTTCTTTCCAGCTGAGCAATATGATTGTATAGGAATTCAGCCTTCTTTTAAGTATATGTAATACTACATTAATAGTTAACGTAACATTAGCATCCCTACGAGTAACTTTATCACTACTGGTATTCACACAAATCCACATCTGAATGTCTCGTAGAAGAAGGGAATTGACATCAGTAGTTTTTTTTTTCTAGGACAGAGGTTCTCAAACTATTTCATGTTAAGGACCCCTAGATTGACACAAATTACGGACCCCCATTTGATAAGTTGTTTTTTTTTCCAGGGTCCCCCATCTGATGGATCTTTACTTTTAGATATTTTAATACAGAGGGTCCCCAGCAAAAAGAGGAGTCACTTTTCCATCCCAAAGTGACTCCTCTTTTTGCTGGGGACCCCTGGAAGCCCCTCAAGGACCCCACTTTGGGAACTACTATTCTAGGAGACAAGTTCAGTAACATGCTGAGTGTGTGAGCTTTTCATCCAATTAACCCTGAGTTGAGTATTTCAGTAGTTTTGCCATTTACTCTATTCAATCATCGAACACCGTCTAAATACTGTAGGCTATGCGTAAACAGGAGTTATTAGTCCGTTATCAACTCCAGTTTCCCTTTCGTTTTTCTTTTCACCTGCCTCTGACTCAGTGGGCGTGTTGTTTTCGTTTCATCATAGCTTATTATATGTTTAGTAGCCTAAGTTTTGTTTTCCGTTGCTCACAGCAAAGTTTGCATAATCAACCAATCAAGTTTCGTTTCTGACTGACAGAGCTGAGGCATAAAAATCAGCTGTCGGTTCTCCAGAGCCACTTCACCAAAATGTTTTCATGGGGAGAGGACTGTGAGCAGGGCTTTCGGTTGAGAGACGGCTCAACTATATCAACAGGTGACGGAGTTCACTTTTTAAACCTGAGTTTTGACATCACGGATGTGTCAGCAGGTCACAATGTGCTCGCCTTCGTCAAAAGTAATGGAGATACATCCATCATTCGCACAAATGAGAGCACAGATGGGATAAGGGTCAGAGGAAAACAGAGTGAGTATTCATCTCATTTTCCTATCTTAACCATGGGCGTTGGAGCTACTCGCACTACTTTTCTTCTTTTTTTTAATTATAAGTTTAGGACCACCAAACTTTTTCCATGTTTTTTTGTCCGTGCGTCATTAATACATCCATTCAGCGTGTATATTGAGAGAATATCCAAATTAATGAAACACCACACCGCGTTTTCACTGCTACCTTGCACCCATAGACTGGAACGCGCACACACGGGAGCTCCAGTCCAGAGCACCGCTGTTTGAGAATATAGGCCAGGGGTGTCCAAACTTTTTTTTAAAGAGTGCCAGATTTGATAATGTGAAGATGCCGGGGGCTAATGGTCCCTTCTGACATTAAAAAAAAAAAAAAAAGTTACATACAAATGCACTGATCAATAACAATTTACAATTTCATTGTCACAATTATCTTTCTTTTTTTTTTTAAATGGCAATGTAACCAAATCAACGCCACTCAGACATGAACAGATCTAAAAAAACAAAAACAAAAAAAATTCTGCCTTACTTTTATATCTGTAGTCAGATAACCAAACGTACTGTATGGAATAGGCTACCTTTAACTTAGAAGTTGATAAATAGCTTAAACTCATGTTTATTTTAAACATGACTTATTATGAGAAATGCAAAGTTTTTTTTAACATTTAAGCTTATACAACATGACTCTTGCTCTTTTCCTTCACAAACCGAGGCTGCAGGCCGTATGAAGGCTGGGGGCCGGACTTTGGACATGCCTGAAAAAGGCCTATGCAATGAGTTTGAGACAGAGTGGCAGAGGTGCACTAGACCAGGGGTCTTCAACGTTTTTTAAGCCAAGACCCCTTAATTGAAAGAGAGACTGAGCAGGGACCCCCTACTACATATATTATATAAAATGAAGTTGCCTACAATAACTTGTAGGGCGGCCTAAAGCCTTTATACATGTGGCACAGTGAATCATTAGTATTAACTGTATCTGTGGATGGCCTTAGTAACTGCCTTACCTATAGGCCAGTAAGCAGTGGGGATTTATATTTGCTAATAATATGTTAGATTTATGTTCATTCAAAAGTCTTTCATTTTTTTAAAAACTTTCAAGTCACCAAGATAACAGACCAACAACATAATCTTTGAGCCTTAGGTCAGCGGCGAAGCACAAAATTCTGGGCCCTGTAGAAAGGCATTTTCTATGGGCCCCTCCCCGCATCCACAGCTATTCATTCTAGCATCTTTTTGGGCCCTCCTCACATGAGGGCCCTGGGTACTCAGTCCCCTTTTTCCCCCCAGTCCGACGTCCCTGCCTTAGGTCCTGGTGATTCTTTAGTAGAAAGGATTGGAAGATGAGCATATTGTATTTTGGAGAATGCAAAAAATGTATTTAACATAATTTGCAATTACATGCAAGCATAAAGAAATCCTAAAGTATAAATAAACAATGAGTTATTATTAAAGATGGCTCTAATTTAGACATCAAATCAATTTCTGTACTTTTAATAAATAAAAATATGTGATTTTGGGCCAACCACTTCCTCTGGATGAAAGTAGCCTACAAAATGTACCCACATTTTTTTCTCATTCTTGTATAGCCAGATAAAAGTATCAAACCACCTGTTGAAAGGCAAGAGAATACAGGAAATGACATCTGCAATGTTAAAAAAATAAAATTGGGGGAGGACCCCCAGACCCTCCCTTAATATTGTCCTTCCCACATTTGCAATGCTTGTATGTAACACATGAACTGAGTCTGACCGATAATTTCCTTCTTACAAAGTTCTAACTAAAGAAAGTTTTCTTATTTGCAGTAATGATGCTATATAACCAGACGCATCACTTACACCTGCTGTGTTCCTGTGGTCTGTGTTCTTTCAGAGTTTGTGAAGTGTAAAGAGAAGATTCAGGCTGTGAGTTGTGGTGATGATATGGTCACACTGCTGTCTGAGAGAGGAAAAGTTCTCTGTGTGGATGCAACTCGCACTTACATTCCAAGGTAAGGAGCAGCTAAGGTTATGCTATCGATCACTGTTCTGAATTAGCAACAAAATGTGTAAAATGTCAGAGATTTTGAACAATGTGACTGAAAAAATTGTCTTGCAAAATCTTCACTTAGATCAGTAGTGTCAAACTCAATTTCACTAAGGGCCACACTGGAAAATGAGAATCACATCAAGGTCCAGATATGTAAAGTTTATTGACATGCTTTTATTAAATTGAAAAAGTAAAATATCTTTGACTGTATCATTGCATGGCTCATATAGTCTTCTCACTTACAGTTTGGTTGACATAAAGTCCTAAAAAAGTCAGTAAAAAGTTCCTCAGCCATCATAGAAAAAAGTGCCCAAAAAGTTTGGAAAAAGTGACAAAAAGTTTGGAACAAGTGACCAAAACTTGATATGTGTGCCGGATCAAAATCTGCGAGGGGCCAAAGTTGGCCCGCAGGCCTTGAGTTTGACAAGTGTGACTTGGATTCATGCTAGTCAGCCCTGATGTATTTGAGCTCAGTTCTTTTCTGTTTCTTGTTCTCTCAGGCCCCTTGAAGCTTTGTGTAAAATACCAGTTTCTCAGGTTGCTTGTGGGAGCCAGCATTCAGTTGCCCTGACCAAAGGTACAGTAAAGTACAAGTTGAAATGAGAGTCATAGGCAATCAATTCATTTTACCCACATACTACTGGTGCTGTAGTGAAGACCTGCTCGCTCCCCTCCAACATTCAGTTAATCACCTCATCAAAGTTTGTATCCCACAACAGCTGTTTTTGTTTTTTGTTTTTTTTTTAAGATTATTTGTTGGGCATTTTTAAGCCTTTATTGACAGGACACCTAAAGAATTGAAAGGGGAGCGAGAGGGGGAATGACATGCAGCGAAGGGCCGCAGGTCAGAGTTGAACCCAGGCCCGCTGCGTCTAGGAATAAACCTCCATATACGGGCTCCCGCTCTACAAACTGAGCTATCCGGACGCCTGACAACAGCTGTTTTTGTAAACCCTTTGTTGTGTTGACTTTGTTGTGGGAAAAAGGTCCGTGTACTTGGTGGCCAACGGATTTTCGTTTTGAAAGGAAAAAAACAAAAACGAAAAACGGCCAGTTTCCCAATTACCATTAGTAAATAGGAAAACAAAAAACGGAAAACAACCCATTATTCGTTTTTTGTTTTGATATTAAAAAACGGAAAACGAAAAACAATCTCGTTATCCGATTTTCTTTGATGTATTTGTAGATGGAACTCGGAAATTAAAATGTGTGTATAAATGGTCCGTGTACTTGGTGGCCAACGGATTTTCGTTTTGAAAGGAAAAAAACAAAAACGAAAAACGGCCAGTTTCCCAATTACCATTAGTAAATAGGAAAACAAAAAAACGGAAAACAACCCATTATTCGTTTTTTGTTTTGATATTAAAAAACGGAAAACGAAAAACAATCTCGTTATCCGATTGTCTTTGATGTATTTGTAGATGGAACTCGGAAATTAAAATACGTGTGTATAAGTCGTATTCCTTAATTTTGCATTGGTATTTTTTTCGTGACCGGAAGTTACTCCCGCCACGCCAAGACCCGCCCTTCAATAGCATTTATTGGCCAGTACCGCCTGTAAGATCCGTTCTGTGCATGCGCATAATTACGTAGTAGAAAACTAACAATGTCCCTGTGCGATTTGTAACCATAGACTGTATATAAGTAACGTGTCAACACTTTACGACCAAACATTACAACTTTTTTATTAAATCTTTTTTTATTAAATCTTTATTATACAATAGTCATAGCTACAAACATTCGAAACTTGTCACTGATCCAAAACCGTGTAGCGACATCGTTGTTGTGTTGTTTACGTTAATGTTTTCACCTAATACTTCGTCTTGACTAATAACCATAGACTGTCTATTATTAATGCGATGAAGTGTAAACGTACATAAGTGTCCTTTTGAAGATGGGATGACAGCTCTCCCAGCCACCACTGCTGTATACCACTATAGTAGCTACATGCTAACGGCAGTAAACACTATAGTAGCTACATGCTAACGGTCATCTTAGCTGGCAATGTTGTTAATTCTCCCCAATTCCGGGTCACATTCCTGCTGAAACATGTCCGATTGTGTAGTGTTTGGTCTGCGATTTTTGACGTTAGAAAGTGCTGCTTCGTTCCACTACAATCTAACGTTAGCATACTCATAGCTAACTATTGTAGCTGCATGCTAACGCGACATAGCGGAGCATATATAGCTAGCTATGTACGTATATAGCAGGACTTTGTACCGTAAAAATCACCAATAAAGGCTTCTAAACCAAATACTAAACAAATACAAATACAGTAAAGTGACCGGAATTAGGGGTGAAATGTCCAGCATTGAGCTACATAATAGTTTGCTAGGAGTATGCTGGTCTCTCACAGAGATCTCATTTGTAGCCCTGTTTTTACCTGATACTTTCATAAAAGTACAAACACATTAAGTGAGAGGTATACACATGCTTAAACTTTATTTAAAACATGGTTAACCTGAAGCAGGACGGAGTCATGACTTATAACACCAAAGCAAGGCTTCTAGCTCAGGCTAGCTAGCGTTAGCAAATTACCTTCAAAGTTGCAAAGAAATGACGAAACGTAAAATTTGAAGCCTTTATTTAATTTGCTACATGGTGTTGTACTGGATGGCCAGACGACCCTCCGTATATCATTAACAGATACTTTAGGCAACTCCAGCAAACACCTTGTAAACTTCATCTCTGCCATCATAACGGTCTACTGTCACTGTCTAATGTTTTCTTCCGGTAACCGGGAATGTCCAAACATCCTTACGCCAATGCGTGCATAGAGCTGTGAAGTTTGCCGGTGTTCGCGCAAGCGTAGAACTGATCAGGCAGTGCACAGAACGGATTTTACAGGCGGTACGGATCGGGTACTGACAAAGGAATAAGATTTATACACACATTTTAATTTCCGAGTTCCATCTACAAATACATCAAAGAAAATCGGATAACGAGATTGTTTTTCGTTTTCCGTTTTTTAATATCAAAACAAAAAACGAATAATGGGTTGTTTTCCGTTTTTTGTTTTCCTATTTACTAATGGTAATTGGGAAACTGGCCGTTTTTCGTTTTTGTTTTTTTCCTTTCAAAACGAAAATCCGTTGGCCACCAAGTACACGGACCGATTATGCACATTATAAAAATGAGCCCGTATTCTCGCTCTTGGGTTAAAACGGAAACATAAATAACAAAAAAACAACAGTTGAAAAACGAGCAGTTTTCCAGTTAATTTTTAATTTGTATGGACATTGGAAAAACGAGAAAACGGAGCTCATAGTTTGGTTTTTCCGTTTTTGGTTTGAAACCAAAAACGAAACATCGACCCGTTTTTTCCTTTTTTCGTTTTTGGTTTAAAACGAAAAACGGATTATACTTTAGTACCCTGACCCTGCTTCAGGTTAACCATGTTTTAAATAAAGTTTAAGCGTGTGTATACCTCTCACTTCATGTGTTTGTACTTTTATGAAAGTATCAGGTAAAAACAGGGCTACAAATGAGATCTCTGTGAGAGACCAGCATACTCCTAGCAAACTATTATGTAACTCAATGCTGGACATTTCACCCCTAATTCCAGTCACTTTACTGTATTTGTATTTGTTTAGTATTTGGTTTAGAAGCCTTTATTGGTGATTTTTTACGGTACAAAGTCCTGCTATATACGTACATAGCTAGCTATATATGCTCCGCTATGTCGCGTTAGCATGCAGCTACAATAGTTAGCTATGAGTATGCTAACGTTAGATTGTAGTGGAACGAAGCAGCACTTTCTAACGTCAAAAATCGCAGACCAAACACTACACAATCGGACATGTTTCAGCAGGAATGTGGCTACTATAGTGTTTACTGCCGTTAGCATGTAGCTACTATAGTGGTATACAGCAGTGGTGGCTGGGAGAGCTGTCATCCCATCTTCAAAAGGACACTTATGTACGTTTACACTTCATCGCATTAATAATAGACAGTCTATGGTTATTAGTCAAGACGAAGTATTAGGTGAAAACATTAACGTAAACAACACAACAACGATGTCGCTACACGGTTTTGGATCAGTGACAAGTTTCGAATGTTTGTAGCTATGACTATTGTATAATAAAGATTTAATAAAAAAAGATTTAATAAAAAAGTTGTAATGTTTGGTCGTAAAGTGTTGACACGTTACTTATATACAGTCTATGGTTACTGTCGGTACACGATCCGTTCTGCCTGCACGATCCGTTCTGCACATGCGCAAAATGTTCGCGCATGCGCGGTTGTACGAGGATTTACGACACTGCACGATCTGTTCCACGCTTCCGGTCGACAGCCAAGCTAACGTTAGTTTAGCTAACAGCTAATTCTGCTAACTGCTAGCTGAGACAGCATGTAATAACTTTAAAAGACCCTCAAAATAAAACTTGAAAATAAACGTTGACATATATAACAAACACCTAACATATACAACAGCTGTTACGTCAGTTCTACTTTACTTGTGCTCATTTAAAATACAATCACTCAATACTTGTCTTTATTGTTATTACTGTGAAGTCTTAATTTAGCTGTAGCCTGCTTTTCCCATTACGTTTGAGTTAACGTTATTTTAGACTGAATCTAGCTGTCAGCTAGCGGTTAGCCGAATTAGCTGTTAGCTAAACTAACGTTAGTTTCCCGGTGGAGGCTAGCCATAGGCTAGCGTGGAACAGATCGTGCAGGTCGTATGGATACGTAAAACAGTATTATCTTGCGCATGTGCAGAACGGATCGTGCAGGCAGAACGGATCGTGTACCGACAGTTACAAATCGCACAGGAACATTGTTAGTTTTCTACTATGTAATTATGCGCATTGTCCTATTTACTAATGGTAATTGGGAAACTGGCCGTTTTTCGTTTTTGTTTTTTTCCTTTCAAAACGAAAATCCGTTGGCCACCAAGTACACGGACCGAAAAAAAACACCTGAGCCAGCATTGAGATAGGAGAGTAAAAGTTGACTCAAAGTCCAATAGGGGCTGAGATGAAGGCCAAGGACAAAATAATTTCATTATAATAGTAAAATCTGTTTATGTATTATTTAAAAAACAAAATGTGATTCACAAAAGGTGAAGATGGAGGGTGTCAGCAAAGTGTGATTTCTCCACAGATGGTCAGGTTTATACATGGGGCAAGGACTCCAGGGGCCAGGGGCCAGCTGGCACCAATTCACCCCAACACCTCAGATCCCTGTCAGCGCTCCCCCTGGTCCAGATCGCTGCAGGGGGAGAGCAGAGCTTCGCCCTCTCTGTCTCTGGTGGTGTGTTCGGCTGGGGCAGAAACCACTGTGGACAGCTCGGGCTGGGAGACACAACAGGTAAAAGACAAAAGCTGTCAATATATCTATATAACGACAGCTTATATCATATATTATATCATTTATTAAAATATGAAGTGTTTTTGTTACATGTAAAACCTAAATGCTAATTTCTTTCCTACAGACAGACATACACCAACTCCACTTCATTACCTGAACTCGAAGAAAACTATTCACATTTCCTGTGGAAAGAACCACACTGCCATTTTGACAAAGGTTAGACAAAGAAAGTTGGCTAACAGTCCCATGTTGTAACCTACCACATTTTAATTGCTGGTATAAAAATGTATAAGAGCAAACAGTTCTAACTTACTCTACAAATGACACTGAAATAATGGAATATGTTTTAAATATTTTCTGGCAAAAAACTACAACTTCAACTTTATTGATATTGTCCCCGAGGTGCAATTTGTGGTGCAGCAAGGCACACATGTAAGACAAACAGACACACAGCACAACAAACAATAACAACAAGGAAATCCACACTAAGTAGAGCACTGAAAAAAATCACATAATTATTAGGTCCTAAATTAAGGTGCCAGTTATTCCATCATAAAGTGCTACTGCGATAAAATCCAGAAAAAGTTTCCTGCCTCACCAATACATGCCCACGCTCACAAGACAGCCAGTACTGTGTGGTCATTTTACTTGTGAGTTCCACAAGTACAGCATGTATGTTCTGTGGAGGTCTAACTCTACTCACTGATGAAAGATAAAATGCATTTAGGGATTCAAAGCACTGACCGCCAAATTCAACAGGCATGGTTGGATTATCCAAAGCAAAGAAATACAAAACTGATCATTATTTTGAGGCAATCACACATCAGTTATTAATATTTTAATATTATTTTACCATACACTGACACTGATCATAACATATATACTTGGGAGTAGAAGCAAGATTAAAAAAAGGTTATTAATAGATGTTTTTTGTGAGAGAAAAATCCTCATCTTAGATCCCACAGATATGTAAATAATAACAATAAACAATAAGTGTGACTTTAAACTATAGTAGTATGGTTGCTTCCTCAGACTGGTGCAGTGTTTACATTTGGCTCTGGCCAATATGGACAGCTTGGGCACAACTCATTCAGAGATGAACTACGACCCCGGCTTGTTGCAGAGCTCTGGGGGGCAAAGGTCATCAAGACTGCATGTGGACGGTACAGTACAATTATAAACTTTAGCAATTCAGCTTATTACCAATTGTGAAAAAAACATGGCCCCATGTTTTTGCTCACAAATGCCACAGTTAAATATTTCTTGAAATCAGTTTGTAAGACCTCATTCAAACACTTCAAAATCACACAGAAAACAATGATAGAGAACGGCAATCCATTTTTGCATAGCTCTATTAGATAAGATTAGATACTTTATTAATGAGAATATTATTGAATATGAGGCTGTATATCTTAACATTTTGAAAGAAGTTCAGATTACAGGAAAGGTGTGTGACTGCCTCTTCCTGTGTGTAATTCTACATTTGACTACAACTTTCAGCAACTGGCTCATATTCTCAGGTTGCATTTCTGTTCATTACACATTCCTTCTGATGATCATGCCCCCTTCTATCAACAGTAGAGTTTATTACACTAGCTATAGTCTAGTGAAATAGAGGCTTGGAGGCTGCAAAAAGAGGCTGCAAAAATGCTGAAAAGTCATTTTTGTTGACATTAAAATGCTGTTTGTGCTATATTGTTTTTCTCAATCAGACATCACACATTAGTGATGACAGACTCCAAGAGGGTCTACTCCTTTGGGTGTGGAACGCAGGGGCAGCTGGGACATGGAGAGGAGAGTCATCCGTCTGTGCCGCTACCTGTTCAACTGCCACAGGGTAACTCCATCTCTAAAAGAACTGATTCCAGTCAAGAAAAGTCAAATGTATTAATAGAGCACTGTATCCAAATTAAAACAAATATTACAAAAAAATTAAAATAAAATATTTTATGATTATATTATTAATTAAGGAGATATAAGCATCATTGTATAAAAACAAAGTGGGTCTTAAGCTGGGATTTAAAAGTGACGAAAGCGAGAAAGACCTGGCAATGAGAGGGAAACTGTGTCACAGTCTGGGAGCAGCAATGGAAGACACCAATATAGGGGAGATTACCAAGACCAGAGTGCATCAAGACCAAGACAAGACCAAGATTTTGAGGGACTGAGACCAAGTCGAGACCAGACCAGTGCAGTTCCACACTGCATGACACGATAACGTGGAAAATGCTAACCATAGGCACTCCTCAAATTGATCTGAAAGATCCACAATCCCACAAAAAACACCCACAGAAAACAAATAAACTCCTCATAGTTTAGGTAGCTAAATTGTATTACCGATGATTTGGCTTACATCTCCCAGACAGCCAGAGCTTTTTCTCTTGTCTCCCACATTCCCTTTTTTAGTAGTGCGTGTTAAAGCTATAGTGCGTGATTTCTGTCTCCCCCATGAGGAATTCTAAGTAATGACAACAAAACTGTCGGCACATCCACATGATACAAGCCTTCCATGATCGCGCACCACCCCCACCCCTCCTCCACACTGTTACTAGTAGCCAAGGGGGACACAAAACATGATGAACTCTTCAGAAGTGGTAATTATCTTTGCTTGATTTCTGCACGTGAAAGTCGCCCGCCGGACAACACCATTTTCTGAACATAGCCATACTGAGAAATACAGAGAGTTTTGTGGAGCTGATAGTCTTTATTAGCTTTGTATCAACTCATTTGGCAATGGCTTGAATGTAACGGACGTTCATTAATATAAAAAAGACATTAACAAATTTTAAATTAGAAATGAGTCAATCTATTGGTTGCATTTGAAGCAGGGAGTTTTACATATAATCACAGTAATGATGTTATTGCTAACACATAAATCAGACAATGAATAAGCAATTTAGTGATATCCCTGCAGTTGTGGTCTTGACCGGTCATGAAATAAAATCCTGAGTCCTCTTTATCTGAGACTGAGACAAGACCGTAGTAAGTAAAAATGCAATCGATTCCGAGACGAGACTGAGACCTTCAAAAAGTGGTCTTGAGACCGGTCTCGAGTACTAAAACACTATCTTCAGCTCCTCAATCCTCCGGTTTGTGAAATCGATCTCAGCGTGCCATCTTAAAGGATGTCACAGCCTTTCTTCTTGGTACCAGTGAGGAGTCCCGCTGCTGCCTTTTAAACTAGCTGCAGGCGAGCTAGGGATAACTGACTGACTCCAATATTAAGAGAGTGACAGTAGTCTTATTTCAAGGATAGAGATAACTTGTATTCTATTATTATTCCAGACACCACTCCCATACTTAGAAACATCTACGCAGGAGGGAACTGT
This sequence comes from Sander lucioperca, assembly GCF_008315115.2. Classification (NCBI taxonomy): domain Eukaryota; kingdom Metazoa; phylum Chordata; class Actinopteri; order Perciformes; family Percidae; genus Sander; species Sander lucioperca. The sequence continues at coordinate 28,156,277 of NC_050179.1, read as the reverse complement.
TCGTTTGCAACGTGCACACCTGTTCAGGTACCAACACAAATACGTGCAATACAGACCATAATTGTGGTAGGTGTATTAATACCTTAACCCCAATCATTTTTCTACTGTAAAGTTATTTCCCTAAACCAAACATTAACTCTTTCTTGTTTCTTTCACAGGAAGCTGATGAGAAGTCAAACACTGACAGTGTCAACAATGTCAAACAGCACTCTATTGAGGACATGATTGACAAATGGGTTTCTAAATGTGATTTAAAATCATCAAAAAAGATAAAACAGTAAGTATAATGCAGTAGCAGTTTTTATTTTCTCAATATATAACTGGTTGGTTGAATAGTGCAGTGTTTTATGTTATTTCATTTGGCTCCTAAGCCATTGACACAGTATTCTCAGTGCTATTGACTAACCGTATGAAAACCTCACAGGGAAATCCACAGGACGTTTTCCTCTGCATCCTGTATGAATCGAGTCTTCCTTGACCAAAGGTAAACATCATCTGTGCATGTTCTTCTCATCTTTGTATCTGATGAGTGAAATTACAAATAAATTCACTTGTTATCTTCACAGCAAAGATAAACATTTCCAGACCTCAACAAAGTACTCCGGCTTGAACTTGTCACTTGTGCAACCTGCTTTCGAGAAACTTGTGAAGAAAGATGATGTTTTGGCAGAGGTATGAAACTAAAATGTGACTATGTATGTTTGGTATCTGATCAGTAATTAACAAGGAAGAGTGGGAAGTTTAATTATAAAACCTTTTAGTAATACCCTACTCAGTTATTACCAGTGTTGGGCAAGTTACTCAGGAAATGTAATATGTTACTCTCTCCTTATTACTCCTTAAAAAAGTAACAATATTACTTAGTATCGTTACGTTACTCGTTATATTACTGTATTACTTTTGCGGCAAAATTATGACAAGCATACGCATCGTATAAGAAAGCCTACCTGGGACAAAAAAATTATCATACATTATTCAAGTGACCAGTTATGGTTAAGTAATGCTTATATAGCATGCACAATAATTTATATAGGTTGGGCTTTAAGTTAATGTCTACATGAAGACAAAGGAACAAGCAAACCTCTGCATGGAGACTATGGAGTCTTTTCACTGATTTCACCCTCTACCAAAAGTAAGTCATACGTTGGAGGATGGACAAATATAGTGGACAAAAAGTATGTGGACAACCATAACCCGTAAATAAACAATAATAACAGTTTTCTCATAATGAGATGGCTTGGCTGTGAACCTTAAGACATACATGCTATCAAACATCTTTATCAACCACCTAGTAATATTAGGAAATACCTTAACAAGTAAACCCTTAGTTGATGTTATCAAGAGACGTTTGTTAACATTTACCTAATGTTTAATATTGTATGATTAACTGTTAAGTGATGCTTATTACTGTAATAACTAATGTAAATAGCATCTTACAAACCATTAAACAATGAATCAATCAATACCTTAGTTAACATTAACAACGTTTGTAAATGATAGTTAGACACTTTAGTTAGCTGTTATTTCCAGTTAGGCTTCTGAGTAAATGAACTAATGTTAAAATAGACACCTTAGTTGACTATTATTAACAGTTAGTTAAGGCGTATTACTGCATTAACTAATGGCAAAATAGACACCTTAGTTAACTGTAGTTAACAGTTAGTTAAGGCATTAACTAATGGTAAATAATGCATCAATTCATGCTAATTAATGTACCCTTATTGTAAAGTGCATAATAATATTACAGTAATATATTACTAAGTATTAGTTACTGCCCAGTACTGGTTATTACTTTATATGTTCTCAACAGGTTGAGGCTGCTGTCCTGCACTTGCTTCCCTCTTTCGATGAGAAGTCTGTGGGAGTGGAGGGGTTGAGGATCTTCCTGCTTCTCAATGAGCTCCTGCATGTGATCCAGAGACACAAACTGCTACTGAGCATGAAGCTTGCTGAGGCGGTCGCTGCTGCCATGCAAAGACTGTCTGCTGAAAGCCTCCAGGTCATAGGTACTGTGAGAGATAACTGTTTGAATGTTTGAGAGGTTTCAAGTAATAGGATATGGTGTGCTCGTCAGACCTACAGTAAAACATGGACATCCTACAATGCTATTGTGAAACCTAAAAAATCAAAAAGAAATGTTTTTAACACCCCAGCCCTGTCTACATTTTTTTCATTTTAATAAGATGCTGTACATTCATTGTAATAAGTTGTGTCCATGTATGCAGTCTGGAGTGGGCCAATGTAATAATTATAGACTTTCTCTGATTATTATCAATTAATATGATCATGAATTGAAAAAAGCAACTATAAATTATACAAATGTTATATACATGTTTATATATATACAGACTTTTTTATATGAATGAATGCCCGATACATTCAAGCCATTGTCAAATGAGTTGACACAAAGCTAATTAAGACGATCAGCTCCACAAAACACTCTGTAATTCTCAGTATGGCTATGTTCAGAAAATGGTGTTGTCCGACGACTTTTGCACGCAGAAAATTGAGTGAATATAATTACCTCTTCTGAAGAGTCCATCATCTTTTTTTAATGCTCCGTGTCCTCCTTGGCTTCTAGCAACTGCGTGAAGGAGGGTGGGGGTGGTGCGCGATCACCGAAGGCTTGTATCATGTGGATGCGCTGACAGTTTTGTTGTCATTATTTAGAATTCCTCATGGGGGAGACAGAAACTACGCACTATAGCTTTAAACTTTGAGTTGTTTGAGACAAATAATTAAATGCATTTGTATTTTTCCTAATTCATAATTATTGTTTATTTTATGAATGTATTGATTGATTATATTTTAAGACAAGTAAAGTCTCATATTTAACTATAATTATTCTGATAGCACACTCCAGACTCCAGACATATTTATGACATCTGCTCTGACATTGTCTACAAATCTCCATGTTGTCTTCCTCAGGGGACTGGTGGGCCTCATTGACATCCTCCACCATGGTTAGACATGTTAAGGTGTGGAAGCAGGCCCTCTCACTGATCCTGTCCAATGAGCCTGTTTCTCGCAACTCTGGAGTCAGAAACCTGCTACTAGTCCTCCAGTACATGTACAACGTTAGTATCAGTTGTCTTGATTTTTTTCCTGTCAATGTCTATCTCAACTTTTCTACAAATAATGTTTTCTATTTTCCACCAATCTTTCAAATAATAACTATCTAAATATACCTGTTTTAAAGGCCAACAACAGGATTGCAGGACGTCAGAGAATCCCAGAAAAAACTTTTTGTTTGGGGATTAGCGAAACATTTCTTTGCGAGGATTTGCAGATTTGGCATTCAATGTCAAAAATCCAGGTAAAAAACTATTAAACAAAATACAAATTTAAACCCATCTAAGGATGGCTGTTAAGTCATTCCCTCCTTCTCTCTCACGTTGTTGGTTACTTTTCATATAGTGTGCATTCATGTAAAAAACACCAAATCTTTTAAAAGTCTGTGGTCATCAAGTAAAAAAAATGTTGAGTAAATGATATGCTCTTTTTTCAGGATATGGATCATCAGCCACTTATCCTTTTTAACTTCCCATTTGTGATGGATCTGAAATCAAAGATAATGGCTTTTGACATCAATGCCGCATGCACTCAGGTAACTTGAGTCTGGAACTTTACCTTATGTTAGGTAAACCATACAAACAATATTGTCAGGGTCGTCAGGAAATCTCCAATAAATCAACTTTTATAATTATGTATTATCAATTTATACTTAGTTTTAATGTAAGAAAATGTTTGTCCTATTACATTAACAATGGAGCAAAATGTTTAACCTGACAAACTATTTACGCTATCAATATCATTGTAATACTGCACTAATCAATATTTTTAATTACCAAAGGATCAAATAACAACGTGTAATGTGAAAGTCTCCCCCGCTCTACAGAAGCTTTAAGCATCTTTCAGCTCATTGTTTTGGTTTTACAGCCTATATCTTTACCGGATTGGTTCACTCTTGCCGCTCTTATCAACCTCATCTCCAGCAGCAATTAGCAGCTACTATTAATATTTCTATTAATAATATTTATAATATTAATATTTTTCCTAGGACTTGGTAGAGATCATAACAAAAGATAGAAAAGGATTGTGAATATTGTCAGTAAGGTTAACCAGGTGGACAGACACAACACAACTCCAAATGAATGCTAATGTTGCTCTATATCTACTGAATGTGTAAATACTGTAGGCAGATGCAAATGTTTGCTAAGTTTGCAATAACAACTTTATGTATGGAATAATATATAGCCCCCCTTCAGGCTGATTCAAGACCTTCTAATGCGCTATAATGGCCAGCTCGCTCTACATTATCCTGCTTATTACAAGGCTTATTACACGGCTACTCATACAGAGACCCATTGATGAAGCCTGCGTCCTGGTCGGAACGGTAAACTTTACAGCTGATGAGCACGGCTCTCCAGCAGAAGCCAGGTCGCCCTGATGAGTGGGCTAACCATGGAGATAACTACTGCTATGTTTGCACTGTTGCCAATAGCGCTGTTAGTGATTCCCGTTTGCTCCACCACCTCTCTCCCTTTGTGAGCCGCTGATCAGCGGTATGAGCTCCGTATGAGCACAAATGTTGATTTAGAAACAATTTTATTAATTTAAAACTGGTCCGCCAGAGTCTATGATCAAAACTCCGTCCATGGCAACAGTCTGTTATACAGAAATAGCAAACTGCAGAATGCCATGATTGACCAATCAGAATCAAATCAAGACGTGTAATAAAAAGTGATGATATGTCAGTGTTGTTTTTACAGCTTGTGGCACTACCTCCAAGTGGTCAAAAACAATTAGGCAGCTTTAATAATAAAATGCATTACATTACATCACATAACAATGTAATTATGATAGGAAAATTATTTTAAAACTGACACTTTGAATTGTATTATAGAAAGAACACCAGGCAAATATGTTTTGGCCTTTTTATTTTGAACTGAAGCTGAAGCGAGCATCACTTTTGGAAGGCACCTTCAAACAACTGGCTTCTGCTGATCACAGTGCCTTCAAGAAGCCACTCGTGGTAAATATTTAGTTTTGACCTCATGGTTAAAGCATAAGCAAATGTTGTACATATTTGTATCTTACCTTATTGTATCTTATAATCTTATAATTATTTTCTTACCCTCATCTAAGTGTCTACCTAACAGGAAGAATTATAACTTGTGTCTCTCAGGTCTATTTTGATGAGGACCCAAAGGTCACAGATGTCTACAAAAAAGACCTTTTTCACCACTTGTTTCTTGAAATGGTGTCAACTAAAGCTGGAATGTTTATGTTCAACGACTCTGAAACGCTGGCATGGTTCCCCTCCACAGTAAGACTTTAAATCCTACAGGAACCTTTGGCCATTGAAACGTGGACTCAGGGTTTACATTATTTAACATATTTCCTGCAAATGATGATGAGCAACAATGGAACAATATGCAGTCACCATACATGATCATTGATTACTTTTATCAATACAGGCAACAGAAGAGGAAAAGACAAACTTCTTCCTGGTTGGGGTTCTGTGTGGATTGGCCTTATACAACAAGAGTATCATACACTTCCCATTCCCACTGGCTCTGTTCAAGAAGCTACTCGATGTAGAGCCGACATTGGAGGATATGATGGAATTCAGCCCAAGTGTTGGAAGGTCAGTAGCCTATTCACCTAAATTTAGTAATACACATTTTTGGTTTTATATTGGTGCCTGAATATTTGAGTTTTTTGTTATTTCATTTTTTATTATCTATTTAAGGAGTCTGCAGTACGTCTTGGACTATGAAGATGACCTAGAAAATCTGGACATGTGTTTCTTGGTTGGTGTTTTACTTTTTTTTTTTTTTTTTTTTTTTTATTGCCAGTAATGTGTCTCCTTGGGCTGTGCAATTAATCAAATTCTGATCGCATTTTCGATTTCGGCTCCTTACCATCACAAAAACAATGTAATCCAGAAAAAGGATTATTTTGCACATTACATTTTGCAAGTAAACTCTTATTTTGTCTCGTGTTCTGAAGGGGAATTCAAAAAGTTCAAATGGGAAAAGTATTAAGGGAAATTTCACAGTTTAAGGTGTTTTCACCGTTGCTTTGTTTAACTGTTTAACTGTTTTTTTAAGTTTAATAAATTCAACATCTTTCCAAAGGTCAATGATTAATCATGTTAAATAATGTTGATTTTTAATAAAGTTTATCTTTCTTACAGTATTCCAAAGGTTTTGCAGTGATACCACTAACTTCCTCTCTCTCTCATAATTGATTAACAGATTACCTGGAATGAGACTGAGATTGACCTTGATCCCCGAAATCCTGGAAAGGCCGTGACAGGTCAAAATAAGTAAGACTTTAAATATATTTAAATCGAAGTTGTGAATGTGGCCTGCACCCAGATCAGCTCCGTCTCAGAGAAATGTTTGTTGAATTGAAACTTAAATTTGCTAAACAGGAAGGAGTTTGTGGATGCCTACGTTAGTCATGCCTTCAACACATCAGTGGAGAGTGTGTTTCAGGAGTTTAAGCGGGGCTTCTTCCAGGTGTGTGACAGGGATTTGGTGAAGCTGTTTCGGCCAGAGGAGCTGCAGCGAGTGTTGGTGGGCCAAGATGTCTATGACTGGGCGAAACTGAAACAGGTACTGTTCCAATCACAAACTCCTCTTGTTTTCATTGCAACTGATTTACTACATTTTCACGTTTTAAAAAAAAAAAAACTTTAATTAGAACACAGTGTGGGATCTTCGTGTTGGCTACCCCACCATGCAGATGTTTTGGGAGGTTTTTGATGAACTGACTGAAGACCAGAGAAAAGATTTCCTTTGTAAGTATTGTACCTAATGTTAACAGCTTTTAATTGCAAAGGCCTTTAACCAAACAAGTGATATGTGCGCCTTTGAAAAATATATTCTTTTTACAAACAGCAATATGGTTAATTGTGGTAGTGTCCTAGTAAGCCAGCATAGACAGAAACCGGGCATAGGAACTTTAACACCTAAATGGAATGCAGCCATTGTTAACATCATTCGTTACCTGTGCTTGAAAAGTCAAAACAAATATTTGTAAGAAGAGTTAGGAGAAAAATGTATCCAATGTATTATCATTATGTAAGGGTTAATGCCCATTGAGGTGTCCATTATCAGGAAGTAATGGACCATAGGGAGCATTAACATTAACATTTTTTCATGCAATTTGCAATCAAAATCTAAAGTGTTTTCAAACGATAACTCAATTTCCCTGGTAACACATGAGGGTTTAACAAATACTTAGAATAATCATTACCATCCCATAAGGTTCTTATGCAGTGGAAACATTGTTCACTCCACATGCGTCTTGAGGGACCACTTGTGGTCGGATCATGTTTTATGAAACTAAAAATAAGGTTATTGTCTACCTGCGTTCCCGGGGGACCTCTGTGCCTCTGACACAGCCGCCTTTTGTAGGCAATAATAACATCCAAAAAACTCAATTCACTCTCAGTGGTTTCTGTGACATTATTTTAATAATTAATAAATTTAGAACGGTAAACAGACAGTTTCACCGGAACTTCTTAGTAGGTGTCCTCTTATCACATTTTAATGGACCACTTGCAGCCAATCAGAATCGATTATTCACCTAGATCATGGTATAAAGTTAATTATCATCCATCCATTCAAATAAATAAATAAATAAAGGATCTACTATAGCTGCTATACTAAGCAGATGATGTTGATGCACAGAGATGGTAATAGACAAAAAGTAACTTGAAGATCCCTACTTTCCCTCCACGGTTGTTCTACAGGGTTCCTGACTGGTTTTAGAAGGGTTCCTATTCTTGGCATGGACCAGGTCCAGATGAAGGTTCAACGTATGCAAATCCAGGGCGGTCAGCACTACGATCAGCACTTCCCTAGTTCTCTGACATGTCACTCTATTCTGGACCTGCCCTTATACTCATCCAAGGAGATTATGCGAGACAGGCTGACAGAGGCCCTGATAACAGAGAGAGGATTCTTGTGATGGCGGATCAACAGCTGTACAGGAGTGTGTACTGTATCTATGCTGGGAAAAGGTGGGCCTGATTGTTATTTTAGGATTACATTTCCTGCCCTACCTCAGGATTAAAACTAAATCACTGTACTGAATGCACATGACTTGATGACTTTAAAGCGTAATGTTCTAGCTGATTATGTGTCAAAAGAGGTGTCAGTTAAACTGTATGGTAATGTTGGTGTGTTTCCAGTTTATGGCTCGGTTATATAATTGTATTATATATTAAGAACAGTAAATGTGGTTGGAGAAAATATTGTTATGACAGTCGGATAAGCCAATAGTGTACATTAGGGGTCTATTTAGAAAATGTTCAACCTTTGTTTCAGAAATTTATGTTGCACTCCATTCCTGCAGGGGCCCATTGTTTTATTGTTTTGTCATGACTGTATATTTTGTTTGCACATCATACCATGTAACCATAGTCAATTAAATAGTCAATAAAATATGACATTATAAACAACTTATTGTTATTGACAAATAGTCCATATGCCAAATTCAACTGGAGGGCTGGTTCTTTGTGTGTGTGTGTGTGTGTGTGTGTGTGTGTGTGTGTGTGTGTGTGTGTGTGAGAGAGAGAGAGAGAGAGAGAGAGAGAGAGAGAGAAAGATTGAAACCCAAAACCCCATATAAACCCTATCCTTTGTATAGTGTGCAGGTTGCAGGCAGATATAATATTGAAAGAAAGAAAGAAAGAAAGAAAGGGACCACTAGATGGCCCTGTTATTCTGCAGGTTGGCTGGTTAGATGAAACAAAGAGCAGCTGGGATGAGATCATCCATCAGACTAATGCATATATTTTCAATATAACAATGCTTGAACTCTAAAACCAGATAACAAAAATACATAATATGCAGTACGTTTAAGAATGTGAATGTCTGTAAGGTGATGCTACATATGACATCATATAATTAATTAACATTAAATTAGGCTAACACACACACACACACTTTTTGTTTTCCTTTTTTTTTTTTTACATTTCAACGAGGTCACTAAATACTATACACACTGGCTCCCTATATAGATGGTACAGGAATGCTATTCGAATTGTCCATAGGACGCTCCCATTCTAAGGGCAAAAAGGGTATAAATAGAAACCACTTTTTTGATTAGGTCCCCATTTCCGTCGTGGCCCTGTGTGGTTGTGTGTGAATTCCGGCCAAATTAATAAAGTCATTAGGCCTACTAGCCTGTCATTGAAGCATCTCAGGAATGTGCGTTACCGGTATAACTATGTTATGGCATATTGTGCCTCCTTGTTATTTTAAGAAAAGCACACATTAGTCAGTTATATAATTTCTTGGACTTCCGAAGCATTCATTCAGTCATTTTCCTCTCTCCACTGCCAACGAGCATGCGTACTATAGGCTCGCGGCCGCTGGCTGCTGCTGCGCCGCGGGAGCGAGTTGGAATGTATTGACGTCAGAAGGAAGCTGGACACACGCGCGTATGTACGTGCACGCGCGCGCACGAAATGTTCTGTCCCACTCTTGTGTGTATCTCGTTTTGCGAAGCGGGCGCGCGGTCACACAGCTCGAGCCTCTGGAATGAATTGAGGCAGAAGGCAGGCACTTATGGGAAAAGTATGTGCACACATGGACCGCAAACATGGAATATTATGAAAGAAAACGAAAAGGCAGCGCTGTCATTTTCTACGTCTGAATTCAGCGGTGACACCAAGTGCGAGGCTGTGGGTGACAGAAAGAACTTTTGGCTTAACAGCTCGCAGCTACGGGATATTTGCACAACAATGGTAAGTTGGTACCGACGTTACTGTGTTTTTATAGCTGCCTCTGTTGTCCAGCAGCGGCATTATATTCCTGTGGCGCTGTCAGTGAGGTTGTTAGTAGCGTTTGTTTGGTGGTGTTGAGCAGCAGCCAGGAGGATGACTACTGTACATGCGTATGTGCCAAGTCGGGACTGCAGTTAAGACCAAGTAGAGAGCAGCTGGCCTTACCACAAGGGTAGCAGCCCGTAGGCAGGTTTTCGCAGTGTTTTAGATCTGATAAAACTGTACAGCCAAGGATATCAGCGCATTTAAACACGGTGAGGCCTAACGTAGCCTACTTCTGTACCCTTGGCACAGTAAAGCTGTGAGAGGGGTTTTAAACATGTGGGAAAAGGCTGCTGTTGCCTTTAATGGGAATAGTGGTGCTGCCATATAGTGATGATGATGATGTTGATGATGAGCTGTGACAGTGATGAGGATGAATAGGATAAAGATAACTGCAATGAAGTTGACAGTGGTAATTGTATTGATGATGACCATGGTAATGAAGATAATGATGGCAGCTGAACTTGTTACCTTGGGGAAGATCTGATGATGACATCATCAGGTCTAATGCCACCTTCTGACCCTCTTAGACAAACTAATGACACACAAACTCTCACACACACACACACACACACACACATACATTATGGTTTCCTGTTACAGTATTGATTTGGCATGCCATTAGTGCTGGCTGGGTGTTATTTGAGATAGAGACAAACACAGCCCCTTCAATATCAGACAATAAAATAATATTTACCCTCTACTGCTCTCATTCTACTACAATACAATGTATACATTGCAATCTAGTCTTCACCACTTAATTTGAACTTGTTCAGTCTTCTCTGCCTTTGTTAAAATATGTGAAATATCAATCTATTTTTGGTCCACTGCTTGAAGGGATGAGGCATTAGTGTCAGCTGACCTAATCTAAGCCCTTTTCCCTTTGGGCCAAGGCCAAAATCATCACTGCTGTCATTTTGTCTCATTGCGTTGTCTTTTCTTTGTCCTGACAGGAAACTCCCTATCAGTGAGGAACTTTGCTGCCCTGCACCCCCTCTTCCCTATTTTTCTAACTATTTTCCGTCTACTATTTCCTTTTGCCCCTTTCTCCATCTTCCTAAAGCCCTCCAGTTCAATTGCTCTTTTCCTCCGAACCCCCTCTTTGTTTCAAACATGGACTCCTCTGGAGAAATAACCTCAGCCCAGGATGGACATCTGGACCCCAGTCGCAGCCCCAGTCGTTCTGATCTCAGCGGACTGTACCAACTGGGTCGGACATTGGGCAGGGGCCACTTTGCTGTGGTCAAACTGGCTCGTCATGTCAACACTGGGCAACTGGTTGCTGTCAAGATGATTGACAAGACAAAACTTGATGTTATGGCAACAAGCCACCTCTTACAGGAAGTGAGGTAAATAATTAAGTATTATTATATTTAATATATATATTATATATAATAATATTAATAATAATAATAATAATATATATAATATTTTAGAAAGTTTAGAAAAAGGTTAAAAACTGGTTGAAAAACAAAAGTGGGAGCACTTTGTAGCAATTTTTTGACGGACTGTGTGATCATCTACATCTAAATCTAATCTGAGCAAACATGGAACAAACAAAAAAAGGAATGCCTAAATTATAAGGTGCCTTGAAGGAGTTGCATCACTCAAATCATCCTTATTTAAAACTCTATTAATAGGTAATATTCTTAGTTCCTCGTATTACTTTGACAATTATCTTACTGTCATTACTAATTATTTTCAGGTGCATGAGGCTGGTGCAGCATCCCAATGTGGTTCGCCTCTACGAGGTCATCGACACGCCCACCACCCTGTACCTCATCATGGAGCTGGCCGAGGGGGGCGACCTCTATGACTACATCCTCCGTCATGAGGGAGGCGTGGCTGAGGGCACCGCCAAGCGCCATTTTGCCCAGATTGTGTGTGCTGTGGCGTACTGCCACCAGCTCCATGTGGTGCACCGGGACCTGAAGCCCGAAAATGTGGTGTTCTTTCCCCAGCAAGGGGCAGTGAAGCTGACAGACTTTGGGTTTAGCAACCTATTCCAACCCGGGACAATGTTGGCCACCAGCTGTGGGTCGCTGGCGTACTCCGCTCCAGAGATTCTGCTGGGAGAAGAGTATGATGCTCCAGCTGTGGGTGAGAAACAGATAATAATACCGAAAATGTGACTTTTTTTTGCATCTCGGCGTTAACTGAACTAACCCTAACTCCCACATGGGGACACAAGAGAAATCTGAAGGGTCAGAAACCAACTAGAAAACTTAGTCATCAACAGAAAAGAAAAGCATAAAATACATGTGCTACATCCAATTATGTTTAATATGTCCGCCTTTCCTCTAAGCGTAGCTTAATTTCTTCCGATTCTGGAACTACTAGACAATTTTACCTATGGTGAATGATTTATATGATACAAGGAGAAAAAACTCTTTGGTTAAACTATTTACAACAGGTAGACACATGCAGCCAGTGACAAGTGGTCACACGCTAAAAAGGTTGGAACCACTTGCTTAGATAAGCAATATGTGCAAGCTTCTAGTTAGACACATTATTTTTGCTGCTGATTCTGACATAACACATTTGCATATGTGCAAATCATAGCCAGGGGCTATACGCAACATCCTAGTCATTCTGTTCTGAGATAAGCATTTGAACCCACATTAGTTCTCACATCAGTTTTGCCAAGTTGTCATGTAATTGTAGATGTTCAGATTTCCATTTAGTTCTGAGCGCTTTCAAGCTGCTTCGGCTGTTCTGCAGCTTTCGATCATACAACACTATCAGATGAGGTGAAGTTGTTATTGTCATGTGGTGTTTCCGAGAACGAGCTTTGAAACAGGCAATTTAATAACATGACAAATAGTCCATATGCCAAATTCAACTGGAGGGCTGGTTCTTTGTGTGTGTGTGTGTGTGTGTGTATGTGTGTGTGTGTGTGTGTGTGCCCTCGACCCCCTGACCCCCCCCCCCCCGTGTATTTTCTAGTATTAAGTGTGTGTTTCTGCTCTGTATACCCTTTCATAATTATGAGCTTGTATTTGTTTGTGCCTGTGTGTATATGGATCTGTGTTTGTTTGTACTGTGTGTGTGTGTGTGTGTGTGTGTGTGTGTGTGTGTGTGTGTATGTCCATAAAGGATTAGTGTGTGTATCTGGGTCAGTATAAGCAAGCCAGCCAGTCATGAGCCAACAGTGAGTTCTGCAGTGGAACCAAACACTGCAGCTCACCACTGGTCTCTCACACTGCATAGCAAGTGTGTGTGTGTGTGTGTGTGTGTGTGTGTGTGTGTGTGTGTGTGTGTGTGTGTGTGTGTGTGTGTGTGTGTGTGTGTTTGTGTGTTTGTGTGTTTGTGTGTGTGTGTGTGTGTGTGTGTGTGTGTGATAAAGAGAGAGAAAGACAGAGATAGATAGCAGAAAGAGATAGTGCTATGCATCACTGTTTATCCATAGTAGAAAGGTTCGTCTGTACTGCTGGGATCTGTGCAACATTAGAGGTGAGGCTGGCCAATAGATTGTAGGATTTGACATAGGAACAGAAGGAAAACTGAGGGATTTGGTCCCTGGTGGGACACACAGCATGTTGGATTCAGGGAGGTTGGTGGTGTTGTCTGCTAAACTGGACTAGGATGGATTTTGGCAGGGTTTGGCCGCTTTTTTTTCTGGTGACTACAAAAGCATCCGCACTGAATACAAATGTTTCCCAACTGCAATTAGGAGGTGTTCTTGTGGACGGATCTATAGCATTTGTTTTACTGCCAATGGCAAGGATGAGTTGCAAATGTGTTAAAACCAGTGAAAGTGTTATTTAAGAAACTAATGGTCTTGGGTTTTCTTTTTCTCATATTATCTTGCTTATAGCCTAATAGTCTTGGTGGAATGTTTTTTCTTTGTTAACCAAGGGCATGATAAGGAGTGGTGATGAAGAAACACTGCTCACATACATCCATAACTTCAACATTACTTATTTGTTGCGTTAGTTCCTTTTTTCATGTGAGTTCCTGTTTCTAAAAGTGTCCACACAAAGGCGTCCATTTAAATCCATTTGTGTATGTTATTACATCCTCCAAGACTGTTTTCTGCCTCACCTCGACTCAAGTGCACTTTTCGGTTCTATTTTAACATGATTCAACCTATGAATATCACGATTACATCATCACTTTGTTAGAAATGTACACCTCCATCACCCACACACACACACACAGCCATACTGTACATATAGTGTGTGTGATAATCAGGGCCACACTGATGATGATGAATGATTCAGGCCAGGAATCTAACAGCTGTCCAGGCCAATACTCACACATTCACAACAGCCCATGTATGCTGTTACTTTTTTCCATTTACTCTTATGATGGCCATTATCATGCTCAATTATGTCTCATAAGTTGTTGCAGCAACTTTTGGGTTGATATCATTTCTTACAGGGATTTGATGCTGAAATATAACCATTTTTGGGCATGTGAGAATTGACAAAAATGGACAGAAATCCCTCCAAAATACTACATTAAGACATCAAGACATTGGGAAACACCATAGAAAAATATGTGTTGTGATTTGTTATGAAAAACCTTTGACATTTGGAGATTTCTGCAAGAATTGTTTTTCAATTGGATGGTGAGTGCTTATGTTCAGGAAACTGCTGAGAAACCCCCTTATTGTCAATATACCTATGAAAGCCACACGTCCTCTGAATGTGCTACGTCTCAAGTTTGTGGTTGTACAGTTTTATGAGGCTGTGATTATCCTAGAGGTCATAATAGGTACATTTATACAGTGAGGTCAAGTTTCTAAAAATTGATGCACAACAATAAAATGGGTACAATGGGGACTAACAGTATCACACATGAATACAATTGGGCTAATTGAATCCACAGTGGTCTCAGCTTTACAGCCATATTCATTTTTTGCAACTCCAAGACTGTTTAGCAACCCCAGTATGTAGAAATATTAAAATACACCATTTTAGAATTGGCGAAAATAACACATTTATACTGCATGAGACGGCATGAGTTTTGCATAAAGTGGGTATGTCTGTAAAAAAGGAAACTCATGGGTACCAATAGAAAAACATTTTCATTCAGATATCTTGAGGTGAGAGGTCAAGTGACCCTTTAGAAAATGGCTTTGCCAATTTTTCCCTCGCCAAAATTTAGCCTAACCTTATAGCGTTATTTAGCTCCCATTCAGACAGGCTAGCTTTACCTGGTTGGTACTAGAGGTCGACCGATATGGGTTTTCTCTGGCCGATGCCGATGCCGACCTTTAGAAATCAGGGTCAGCCGATGGCCGATTAATGCTGCCGATTTATTTTGGCCGATATTTGGCCGATACGTGCTTGTTTTTAAACCTCTATTTGAAAGATAAAATGTAACACTAATATACACAGAATTTCTCAACAAAAACATTTATTGAACACTTCACCAATCTACACTTGTATACTTCAATTAAAAATGTATAATGTAAAAACATACTGTATATTGTATAAATGTATGAAAAATATATTAAATAAACAAAACAGATAAGAAGAAAATAGCCTAAACTTTGTCAAATAAACTTTTAAATGAAAAAAATAAAGTTTAGTGCACTTAGCAGCATTTATTAAACTTCACAGAAAGTGACATATTATTATTAATCTCAACACTATTTCCTTCTAACTCCTGTTGAATCACATAAGACTAGGGCTATCTAAAGTCAGTTCTTCTTCACCTTGTTTATTAGATCATTGTTCATTTGTTTGTGTGTTTTATCTGTTTTGGGGATCCTACTGTTACATGTCCTGTTGACCTCATTAGGATCTTATCTGAGCAGATTTCTGTCATTCAAACAACTCTTAGTTTTAATTTAAAACTCATCCAACCAATTTAATAAAATGAAGGGTTTTATTCGTGCTTGAGTCCATAGATGCAGTTAATGGATACAGGCACGGAGAACTGAAGGCTCTGTTAGCAACGATTAGCTCCGTTAGCGGTTAGCTCCGTTAGCGGTTAGCTCCAGTTAGCTCCGTTATAGGAGTGGATGAGACTGCCACGGACAGGGGTAACAACCAGACTCTGATAAATGACATTCGGGGAGCTTCCACAGCGGTGTGGCCGCGGTGTTTTGTACGGTTTTATTAGTACAGTTAATCCCAAGGCAAGAACACCAGCAATATGCTACTACTAACGGTAGCGTCTGAGCCTGAAGTGGCTGCGCGACACACGGCAAGACTTCACGAGGGGAGGGGCTGGAGGCAGCTGGTCTGGGTACGCTGTAAAAAATGTCGCCTATTCATGTTTTTAACACTAGGCTGCCCGCAGATGCGCCTGCCTATTAATCGGCTTGATATACTGGGATATTGGCCGATGCCGATTATGTTAAAAAATGCCAAAAATCGGCCGATTAATCGGCCGGCCGATAAATCGGTCGACCTCTAGTTGGTACCAGTTAATTCCTTAGATCGTCTAGTTTCATATGATACAAATATCTTCAACTAAGAGCCCGCTACAGCCTTATAAAGACAGTAATGTCGGCCGAAATTGCCGGCGGTCCCAGTAAGGTTAGGGTTAACACTAGTCTGACACTCCAGGCCTATCAGCTGGCTAGCCACCAAGTATTCCCCCGGTGCTAACGATGGCCAGTCCGGGTCTGGTGATAATCCTGAGCTGCACAGAGGAAGAGATGTCCCAAAGTGATCTCAGCTTAATAAGGTGACTCATAAACCCATCTCTACACTCACACGCGTGTGCGCACACACACACACACACACACACACACACACACACACACACACACACACACACAGAGACTGATCTCTGTGTCTCTTTGATATTTCTGTCTATAAACAGAATGTGGTTTAATTCACTGTTGTTTCTTCACTGCTGGAGTCTTTTCAATATATGCATGCTCTGTTATAGGATATGGATGTGTGTGTGTGTGTGTGTGTGTGTGTGTGTGTGTGTGTGATGATAGTCATATGATGTGGAGGAGAGACACGTGGGTCAATTGGGTCTCTTGACTTTGACAAAGATAAACACTGCTACTACTACTACAGTTACATTATATCGGCCCATTACTGTGCTGAGCATGTGCGTTTTTGAGGTCTAAGTGTTAATGTTAGGCTTCACGTTAGGTTCACAGACTTCAGTGGAAGGACGTCACTAGTGGTGTAGTCTGGTTTACTGTATGTACAGTGCTGGGATAAAGCCTGACATCCTGCGCTCAGGCATTCTTCCCCCCTTCTGCTATCTCCGCTATCTATTTTGCAAGGGCACCGTTGCTGCATCCAACGTGTGCAAGGCGATTGTGATTTGTTTAAAGAAATGCAAACAAGCCAGAGTGTTTTTCCTCTTTCCCAGAATGATAAGCAGTGTAGCCAGACCATACTCCAGTACTGATACAGCGCGGTAGAGATAGGTACGGCAATGGAGACTACAATAGTAATTAATGATAAATGTTTGTGTTGGCCAAATGGTCTTTTGTTCTAGTGATCAGAACTTAAGATTTGTTAGAACTGGGTATGGTTTGTCACAGTTTGTATGTATATCAGAGATGGGGACTCGAGTCTGAGACTCTGACTCACTTAAGTCGCACAAACAGCTGACTTCAGACTTGACTTGCGACTCGACCCAAAAGACTTCAGACTTGACTCGGACTCGAGACTCGTCAACAACCTGTTTTCATGCAATTATTGTTTTTGAAATCTAAATTCATTCATGTATTTCTATTTTCTTTTATTGCCGCATATACAGTACGTTGGGGAAACGTATGACGAGCTGCATGTCCCCTGCCCTTTGCCATAATGTGCAATGTAACGCATGCGCTGTGCCTATGTGCGTGCACTCCCATATCAAAAAATGCATTGACAATGCCGACACCAAGTCCTCCCAGAGTTGTCCTTTTGTCATTAGTTTTGCTTTCAATAACTTCGTAAACAGTGGCAGTAAGCGAACAGCTACATGCAAGGTGTGTGGCACCAAGATAAATGATGCCGGATCAACAACGTCGAGCTTCATCAGGCATCTCAAAACGCACCCAGATAGGTCAGTCACTTGCTAATGTGAAAGAGACATTAAATTTAGCATATATCATCACAGGTAACAAGCTAACCATCGCAAAGTGTTGTGCTAATGCTGGGAACAGGCAAATTGTATCTTTATAATAATTAATATTTCACCAGGTTGTTGTTAAATAGCAATATGGAAAGTATCAGTTCTCACATGTTTGCACCATGGTTGGTGTATTAACTTTCGATATAGATGTTTCCCTTAAACTTTGAACACTGAAAAACGTAATGCATGATGAGGTTGGGCTTTACAGCCAGTTAGTAACACAGATAAACATGCATTCTTTGGTGCAGATACCAAAATGTTGAAAAATACAGTTATACAATTGAAACAGAGTTCTTAATTTGTGTTTCTTCAGATTACATTGCAGTAGACCCCATAAAGTTATCCTACAACTGTTTTTGATTCTGTTGGCCTACTGTATGGAAGGTAGCTACAGGATGTGCTTTGAATTCATAAGATTTAACAAAACTGTTGTGTTAGGGACAGATCAGATGGCCAGAGACTTCAGACTTGACTTGGACTTGTGGCAAAAGACTTGAGACTTGACTTGAACTTGCCCCTCAAAGACTTGAGACTTGACTTGGACTCGAGCTCAAAGACTTGAGACTCAACTTGGACCAAAAAATGACTTGTGAACATCTCTGATGTATATGAATGTGCTATGCCTGAAACTAAATATGACAAGGTTTGGTGAGTTATGATGGAGAAGTGCTTGGCAATAAAGTTACAGTAAATTAGGGGTGGGAATCACCAGAGGCCTCACGATACGATATCATCACGATACTTATGTCACAATACGATATTATTGCGATTTTAAACATATTGCAATATTCTGCGATATATTGCAATTATTACCTTTTTTCCAACTTCAAATTTTTCCCAATTTCAAATTATGTCCCCAAAAGGAAACTTTGTCAACATCTGTTTTATCTAAAAAGATACATTTTTCTGTTTGTTTATCTCACTTCAATTGTATTGCTGCAAAATGGGATTGTCAAGCAGATAAACTGACCAAGACATATATAATAAAAGATCGATACTTGGCGTCTGTGTATCGATACAGTATTGCCATGGAAAATATCGCAATACTATGCTGTATCGATTTTTTCCCCCACCCCTACAGTAAATGTCAGATAAGAAGGGAGGGGAACCTTAATTGGTGGACTATGTTCTGAGCAGGGGGAAGTTCTGCTTTTGGCAGATACTGTAAGCCTCTCTGGGCATCAGCTATACACTCTTTTTTACGCTATGAGGTGTAAATAGCATTGAACGTGATTGTGACACGTGGTCATGGTTTCATTTCTGGGCCTATTTATTTATTATGTGGTCCACTTGTCTTATAAACTTGGATAATTGAGCCAAGCAGGTAATGCTACACCACTTACATATTTTTGAGTGCAGCAGAAATTGAGTTTGATTGGAGAAAAAGCTGCTTTCTAAAACAGTAAATGGCAGATTCCACTAATTTCTCTGCTCCAGGGTGGAGGGTGATGGTTGCTCGTTGCTCAGCTGGAAGCAGCATGGAATCATGAAGGTTTTTTTTACAGACAAACCCTCTTTGTCAATGTTTTCATTTCAACCTGAAGGCTCAACTGTTCATATCAACAAGGACTTTTCCAAAGCTGGCAAAGCCCAGCACCAGCACACCACCACGAGTTGGAAATAAAACAGTGCAGATCATCCCTCTTAGCAACAAAATCCAAAAACATTTACATCACTTTGGGGGAAATTGTACAACACAAATAAGTCCTTTGGGAGCAGCTTGTGTGTGTGAGTGCGTAAAGCTGTTCGAATCACATGAAGTGGACATCAACTGTCCACCTCATTGATTCTGACTACAAACTTAAAGGGGAAGTTGAATATATTTTATTTCACGAAATCTTCTGTTTTGTCGAAAACCATGTTGCATTTATTGAATAACAAAGTCTGTTCAATTTTTACAGAGGCACTCCACCAATAGTACATAAGACGATCAGTTTACTTGTCATGGAGAGTATCAAGCCTGTGAAAACAGTTGTGTAATGTCTTCTTCAGTTTTGGAGAAGATTTCTAAAGTTTGAGAATAACCCTGATGATGACATCAGGGAGGGTCTAACAATAGATGCTACTGAGTTGCATTAAAGGAAATGTAAGATCCATTATTTTGGAGCTAAACTCACAATAGAGACTAAAATTCAAAATTATGTTAGAATCTGTCTCTCGCAAATCCCCCACAGTTATGTAGGTACAGTACTAAATTGCTGTACACACACACACATTTTAAAAAACATGTAACATCTTAAATTATCCATGAAACTCATCTGATTCCCAAGAAATAATGCAATGTTACATCAGAGTGGTTATCACACCTGTGCTACTCTACTGTCACTAGAAGGTGACAACATAAATAGTGACAATGATGCCTGTAAAAGAAAAATGCACATCTGCATGCACAATACATGTACATAATAATCATCTGCTTCACAGCTTGATCAGGATCATTCTATCAGAGTTAGAAGATAATCATATCAGAAAAAATGGACTTTGTCGAGATCATGAGAAAAATGGCTTTAAATTTGGTCCGGTTTATAACATATAGAATGTTTATCAGTGATGATGACCTGAATGCATAATTTAATGTAGTTATGACCATGCAATTCATGCTGATGTAGTCAGTTTTGTCTTCCATATGTGGGCAAAAAAGGCTTGAACTTTTTTTTCTGAACTTGGAGGTCCCTTTGGAATGGAGCTGAGTTGGTTGACCCCTTATGACGTATTTGGTCTTGAAATGTGCACTTCAAAAGGGCGGCCCTCAAAAGAAACAGGATCATAAACTTCGTTCCTCTTTGCAGTACTGCTGAACTCTGTGCACAAGCTTTTTTTATCTCAACATCTGGTTTATATATTGTGTGTGTGTGTGTGTGTGTGTGTGTGTGTGTGTGTGTGTGTGTGTGTGTGTGTGTGTGTCTCGTTTGTGCTGTCAGCAGTCCACTAATACATGGTGAGAATATGTGATATTCCCCAGCGAGAAGAGAAAAGTACACTCCGAGTCCCAGCACTCAGTGGCTTCTCTTCTCTGTTGCATAAGATGTCTTTAGACTAAATTGAGCATGCACATGACTGTACATTGTATGGCGAGGACTGAGGGCTGTTGTTTCGACCATCATGAGTATAATGTGGGACAATGGCTGAATGCTTATCACACATGGGACTGGTATGTGGGAGAATCCATGGATAGGAATGAACTGAATGAACTACAGTGTTTGGATTTTATTGGGTTCTGAAAGAGTTGCTTTTTTAATTCCTGTTATCTATGTTATCTACCCTGCTTTGGATATTATAATGTACAAGTTTATTTACAAAGGAAGGTGTTTGACATCATCTGCCATTTTTTCAAGTCTTTGCTGATACGACTCTATTATTGTTTATTAATCTCTTTGTAAAGTGTTATGAGGATGCAGATAGTCCAGATCTCTGCAATGCAATGATTGTCTGTAACCTAAAACGTGTCATATTAGTGTGAACTAATGTGATTGCACAAGCAATGATGCTGCATCCTTATCTTATCTAAATAGAACGTATATTCTCAGGCAAGAATGTTGATGTCAACTTTTTTTTAAACAAGTACTTCCGCTTTTGTCAGCAGTCTAAGATAATGAATGTCAAAATGATTAGTTATACTCACACTGTTTCCATGCTGGCAGCTGTGTGAGGCTGTGCTTTGAGATAAATGCTAACATCAGCATGCTAACATGCTCACAATGACAATGCTAACATGCGGATATTAAGCGGGTATAATGTTTACCATGTTCACCATCAGTTTAGCATGCTAACATTTGCTAATTTGCGCTAAACATTAAGTACAGCTGAGGCTGATGGAATGTTATTGGTTTTGCAGGTATTAATTTGGTCATAAATCAACGTTATTGGAATATTTATATTTATTTATAGTAAAGATCATGTATGCTCGTACACAATTTGATGTCAATGCATCCAATAGTTATTGAGATCTTTCAGTCCAGACCAGAGTGATTGACTGAATGACTGACCAACAATGCCCTCCATAGTCCTACAGCTATAGCATGGCTAATAAATAATGAGACAAAATGTGCTGTTGTTAGTCATAAACACATGAAAAATACATACAGTACATGTAGATGCAACAATGTGTAGAAAATGCAAAGAACCCCTCTAAAGTAAAAAAAAATTAAAATAGTTTTTCTTCTTTTGTTCGGAACTGAATACAGCAGCCAGGGGAGAAAACAAAATGTGTGAAGAAACCTACAAATTATCAAATTGACAGTTAAAAGAACTTTAACTACTGAAAATGTAGTGATAAGTCAATTATCCACAATTTTTTAAGATGAATGCGCTACTGTGTTTTAATCACTTTTTATAAATGGAGTGCAGTTATAAGACGTGATCTGGCTTTATTTCTAGTGTTACATCAAGGTTAACACACAGTGTGAACAGCATGTGCAGTGTTCCTATTTCTAATGTTTGGGAGAAATACAAGGAGAAACAGAAAAAAAGAGAGTAAACTCGATCATTCTCAGAATAGCACAACACCACAACAGGCTCTCTGTTTGTTATGGCCTTCAGCCCTCAGCTCCCTTTCCTCTGCGTGTGTGTATGTGTGTGTGTTTCCTTGAACCGGTGGCCACAGTGTTCTCGCCCGGTTCAGGCTGTTCTGAGTTTGCATGGACCTCCTCTCACAGCATCTGCATGAGGACGAGAGAGGGAGGGGGTGAGGAGGAAGGAAAAGGGAGGAGACGCAAAAAGAACACACTGTCAGCACTGTCGTTCAGCACCAAGTGTGTGTGTGTGTGTGTGTGTGTGTGTGCGTGCGTGTGTGTGTGTGTGTGTGTGTGTTTGTGTGTTTGTTTGAGTACGGGGTCAAGAGCACCAAGCCCAGCCATCTGCAACTTAAGCCTCAAACTGTAGACACATAGAACTGGTGCTGTTATTCATGCACTTTCCTTGCATTTTCCTATATTTTCAGCTCATTGAGGAATAACCTAATGTAATCTTACGTACCATTCGGCAAGAAAAGCACTCTGTTCACCCTGACCTTTGACTTCTCTGTTGATGATATGGTGGAGGCAAGATAAAATAGATTTAATAAGTAATGCTGTTATTTTGACCATAATCCACAGTTGATCCTTTTATTTAGATTTGTAGGACAAAATCAGATTTTCACGTCATCTGTGTGCTGCTTTAGAAAATAACTAGAGGGGTGTTTACAAGTCAAATTTAAAAGGACGTTTATTTTTAAATATCATCTATGAACTTTGATGTTCACAGAATTGTAAATATGATCTTACAGCAGAAGAATTGTAGGCTTTTTAGGCCTGACATTATTTGCTATTTAAGGCAAATTTTTGTGTGTGTGTGTGAGTGAGAGAGAGTGTGAGAGTATGTGAGTGCGTGCATGCGTGTGTGCTTGTATGTGCGTGTGTGTGCGTTGTTTGTGCTGTCAGCAGTCCACTAATACATGGTGAGAATATGTGATATTCCCCATCGAGCAGAGAAAAGTACACTCCCAGTCCCAGCACTCAGTGGCTTCATCATTCTGTTGCATAAGACGTCTTTAGACTAAATTGAGCGTGCACATGAGTGTGGCGAGGACTGAGGGCCGATGTTTGGACCATCATGAGTATAATGTGGGACAATGGCTGAATGCTTATCACACATGGGACTGGTACGTGGGCGAATCCATGGATAGGGATCTGAATGAACTACAGTGTTTGAATTTTATTGTGTTCTGAAAGAGTTGAGTTTTTTAATTCCTGTTAATCTAATCTCCTTTGGATATTATAACAAGTTTATTTACAAAGGCAGGTGTTTGACATCATCTGCCATTTTCTTTTTTTTTTTCTTTTTTTTTATTAACCTTTATTTAACCAGGAGAAATCCCATTGAGATTCAAAATCTCTTTTTCAAGGGAGTCCTGGCCAAGACAGCAGTACAAAAGTTCCATATTTAAAATATACAGCAAAAACAAACAACACAAAAAACAGTTGGCAAATTAACATCATCTCCACATAATCACCAGCAGCGCTCAGTAGTAGCACATGTGCATTTAGTACTCAAATAATCCTTTATCCTAATTTTAAACTGTATCAATGTTGGTAGGTAGTCTAAGATGATTCTGCAGTTTATACCAGGATGAGGGTGCAAAAAATGTAAAGGCACTTTCACCGAAAACAGTTCGCGTTCAGGGAATGTCATATATGATTTGCCCATATGATTGAAGATTACATTTCCCGGTAGTGACTTTAGGAGTCAGGAGAGAACATAAGTAAGGAGGCAGTTTACACAGTATGTCCTTAAAAAGAAAAATATACCAATGCTCCAAACCTGCAATTGTGCAAAGAAGGCCAACTAACACTCTCATACAAGCTACAGTGATGAGTACGAAAACTAGAATTAGTTACAAATCTTAGTGCTGCATGGTATACTGAGTCCAGCAATTTCAGAGAAGATTGATTTGCATGCATGTATAAAATATCACCATAATCCAGAATTGACAGAAATATTGCTTGTATAATTGTTTTTCTCGCACTAAAAGAGAAACAGCCTTTGTTTCTATAATAGAAACCCAACTTTACTCTAAGTTTTTTTGTTAGACACTCTATATGCTGCTTGAAGGACAAACTTTCTTCTAAGAAGAAGCCAAGATATTTGTAGACTGATACTCGTTCAATTACTCTCTCATCTAGTGTAACAATCTGACAAGCCTCGTCTGTGTTCCTTGATTTAGAGAAACACATAATTTGTCAGAGTTTAATACAAGTCTCAATTTATGGAGATTCTTCTGAATAATGTTAAAAGCAGATTGCAGGTCCTCTGAGGCCCTTGTTAAGGATGAGGCAGAACAATAGAAAATGGTGTCATCCGCATAAAAATGACACTCTGACACAAGTCATTTATATAAATAGTAAATAAAATGGGCCCCTGAGGGACACCTGAGGGACACCATTTTGTATAAGTAATGAGTTTGAGGACACACCATCAACCTGAACACTTTATGTTCGGCCACTCAAGTCTTTGCTGATACAACTCTATTATTGTTTATTAATCTCTTTGTAAAGTGTCATGAAAATGCAGATAGTCCAGATCTCTGTAGTATGGATCAACGGAAGTATGTTTCCAGGATAATTGCCTGACATCCGGAGCGTGATGTCCCTCACCTTCCGCTTTCTGTGTGTTGCCGTTCTTAAAATCCCTTCGCTTCAGAAAAACAACAACAACAATCTTCGAGCTATTGGCTACACGCTGACAATTGCGAGTTTCGAAGAAAATTTGGATTGTGCAACAAGTCAGGCCTGCTTGGTTCTTTTGGGAAATGATTGTTAAGATTTACAAAGAATATGTTTACAGCATTTCATCTCTAACTGGGACGTTTTGGGACTGATTAGTGGGGATTGCTATGGACGAAGTAGCTACACACAGCGATACACTGGTAAGAGCAAATACGTTTAACCATGTATCCAGCTAATTTAAAGCTGTAGTGCGTAGTTTTTGTCGCTCCCATGAGGAATTCTAAGTAATTACAACAAAACTGACTGCGCATCCACATGATACAAGCCTTCCGTGATCGCGCACCACCCCCACCCTTCCTCCACGCAGATGCTAGTAGCCACAAAGGACACGGAGGATTAAAAAACATGATGGGCTCTTCAGAGGAGGTAATTATCTTCACTCGAGTTTCTGCACATAGCCATACTGACAAATACAGAGAGAGTTGTGTGGAGCTCATAGTCTTCATAAGCTTTGTAGCACTTCATTTGGCAATGGCTTGAATGCAACGGACCTTCATTAATATCAAAAAGCTAGCACTAAAGCTTTAAATAGCACACGTTAGTGTATTGTATGAACAGTTAACTTCATTTAATATTGTATGTGGCATTTTCTTTAGCGGGGTGCAAATGTTCTACCAAAACAAGTTCCTTCCAGAGACCATGTTGCAGAGCCACCATCCAGAGCTTAGCGCTGCACAAGACAATTGTGTTTGGTTTAAAGAAATGCAAACAACCAGAGCATTTTTTTTTCTCCTATCCTAGAATGTACGTATGTGTGGTGTAGCCAGACTTTACTCCACAGAGCTGTGGAGATAGGTTTGGCAATGCGAGGCTAAGATCTCTGCAATGCAATGATTGTCTGTTACCTAAAAAAAAAAATTAAATAGTGTGAACTAGTTTGATAGCTCAAGCTTATCTAAATAGTATGTATATTCTCAGAAAAGAATGTTGATGTCAACTTTCTTTTTTTAACAAATTCATATCAAGATTTCCAAGATTTTCTTTTGTCAGCAGTCTAAGTTAATGAATGTCAAAATGATTAGTTATACTCACACTGTTTCCATGCTGGCAACTCTGCGTTGCCAGCAGGTTGTGCTTTGAGATAAATGCTAACATCAGCATGCTAACATGCTCACAATGACAATGCTAACTTGCTGATGTTAAGCAGGTATAATGTTTACCATGTCCACCATCAGTTTAGTATGTTACCATTTGCTACTTTGCTCTAAACATTTAGTACAGCTGAGGCTGATGGAATGTTATTAGATTTGCAGGTATTTATTTGGTCATAAAAGAAAGTATTGGAATAAGTGAAAATTTGACCTGATACAGAAAAGAGGGAAAGTCAGGAATCACCAGAGTCATCCTCTGAAGATCATGTATGCTCGTTAGGGGTGGAGCAGTTCACAAAATTCTTGGATCGGTTCACATCACGGTTTGGGGATCACGGTTTTTAGTTCAGTAGGTACCTTTTTGAATTCTGGCTAAGAACATAAACACGTGCACAGTGATGTAAGTCAATTATCCACCATTTTTCTATCTAGTGTTACATTAGGGTTAACACACAGTGTGAACAGCAATGTTTGGGAGAAACACAAGGAGAAACAGAAAAAAAGAGAGTAAGCTCGATCATTCTCAGAATAGCACAACACCACAACAGGCTCTCTGTTTGTTATGGCCTTCAGCCCTCAGCTCCCTTTCCTCTGCGTGTGTTTCCTTGAACCGGTGGCCACAGTGTTCTCGCCCGGTTCAGGCTGTTCTGAGTTTGCATGGACCTCCTCTCACAGCATCTGCATGAGGACGAGAGAGGGAGGGGGTGAGGAGGAAGGAAAAGGGAGGAGACGCGAAAAGAACACACTGTCAGCACTGTCGTTCAGCACCAGGAAGTGTGAGTGTGTGAGTGTGTGTGTGTGTGTGTGTGTGTGTGTGTGTGTGTGTGTGTGTGCGTGTGTGCGTGTGCGTGTGCGTGCGTGTGCGTATCCACAGTTGATCCTTTTATGTAGATTTGTAAGACAGAATCAGATTTTCAACTCAATTCTTCAAAGAATTCTAAATATGATCTGATAGCAGAGGGGGATGACATGATTCGCTATTTTAAGGCACATTTTTGTGCTCTGTGTGTGTGTGTGTTTCAGATATCTGGTCTCTTGGCGTGATCCTGTACATGTTGGTGTGTGGAGTCCCTCCCTTCCAGGAAACCAACGACAGTGAGACGCTGGTCATGATTCTGGACTGTCGCTACTGCGTCCCCAAACATGTTTCAGACGACTGCAGAGAGTGAGTACTGATGAATGACACTAAGGCTAAACCATAGCAATGGTTGATTAAGGTTCCTCACTCATCACAGCTTCAGAAAACAAAGGGTTATCTGTAACATGAAATGATTTTATTTTCTTGATTGTAAATTGATTCTTCATTTAAAGGTTTATTCTGCTCCCAGAGAATTTCTGCTATGGAATAGATGTTGTGGGTCACACTATCTTCAGAAGCTGCTGACCGTAAAATCATCTCATTAGTGTGAGTTTCAGTAGATACTGTTAGTGTCCTAGTTGTCTCAGAGGCTGCAAATACAGTGGCTTTAAACAGTGAGTGTTATCTGTCAAATAGTTGCTATTGTTTTCTTCAGTACAAAACATCTGTCTCCTTAAACCATATTTCAATCTTGCCAGAGGCACTCCAGACACACCTCTGAAAGTAAGTAAACTCATATGTATGTGTCTTCTCACTTCACTTTCACTCATCACACCGCCAACAAAAACACACACACACACACACACACACACACTGTGCTCAGCTCACAGAACTATAGGGTCAACATCAATACAGTTTGATCTGTTGTTGCAGCTTTGGCGAGTAAATGACATTTTCTCTGAGATAAAAAAAAAAAACTAAACAAAAAAAAAAAAGCTCACCTTATCTTCCAGATAATGTTACTAGCTCACTATTGACTTAACAGAGAAATAATCAATAGAGAAAGTAGATGGGGGTGGCACAGTGGTACAGTGGGTTTGAACCCACTGGCCAGCTTGGACCCTTCTGCGTGGAGTTTGCATGTTCTCCCTGTGTTTTCTCAGGGTTCTCTCGTTTCCTCCCACAGCCCACAGACATGTATGTTAGGTTAATTGTTGACTCTAAATTTCCTGTGAGTGTGAATGGTTTCTGTCTCTATATGTGTCAGCCCTGTGATTGCCTGGCGACCTGTCCAGGGTGTACCCCGCCTCTTGCCCAATGTTTTCTGGGATAGGCTCCAGCCTCTCCGCAACCCTGAATAGGATACACGGTTACGGATGGATGGATGGATGGATGGATGGATGAATGGATGGATGGACGGACGGACGGACGGATGGATGGATGAAAGTGGATGGATGGATGGAAGTGGATGGTTAGCAGGTGTTTATCAAATCCAAATAAAAATTCAGATCCACATTAAAAAAGCACTGACCCCTTTTACATATGCTATAGAAATCCAAACACTGGTACAGGGTGTCTGCAGGTCCTTAAAAGTCACCTAAAAAAAGTCCCCAGAAGGTATTAAAAAGTAATTTACAAAAGTCTTTTTTCATCATTTTCTCATGCCTGTCATAGACAGGGATGTTAGTTACAAAATGTTTTTTTGTATCCGATTGCAGGCCTCACTATAAACTAATAGTGGGATAGTTTCGGCAGTGCACAGCAGGCTGTTCAGACAACACCCTCAGACTTCTAGCAAGCATTGTACTACTGCTAGCCATAAATTAATAATGTTTTGGTTAATCCCTCCATTCAGTTTCTGCTGCTTATCCAGGTTGTCTGAATTTAATGAATTATTAGGAATCATTGTTATATACTGCTGAGAATTTTCTGTCTTTACTGGTTTTCCAACGTGCTTGACCATGAAACAGGTATTAAATCACATTCTGTGGTATTAAAAAGGTGTTAAATAATCTTACATTTAACCTGGTGAACCTGGCAGAAACCCTGGAGGTAAAGTGAAAATGTGTAGGTAATGACTAAATGGTGCGGCAGGCTACTCCACACAAATCGAGTGAAAAGACCAAAACCAGCCAATGATTCGATTCAAAGTATTGTCTGTGTATCGTAAGCCTGATGTATCGTATTCCTCTGTGTTAAAAACACATAAATGAGCTACACTGTTGCACTGGGAGTTATGTTCTTTCATTTCCATGAACACCATAGACTGTATTATTTTTACAGTCTATGATGAACACGCACTGTGTTTATTTTTAGTTAATCCTACAACAATATGGTGGCATAAATACTCACTAGAGCAACACATGCATCTTAATCTGCAGCTGAAAGTATTCCCCCTAAAATAGACTATTTAATCATGTTTGAATAATGTTTGGTACAATCAACAGTGCCCAGCTGTTTTAGGAAATGACTAAGCCTTTAAAAAAAAATTAAATGTAAGATGTACATCTTAAGGCAGGAAAGAATAGGCATGGGACCAAAAGACCAAAGACAGGGAAGGAAAGTCAGAAAGTATTGAGAGACGGACTAACACATTGTTGTTTTGGTCTTTTCATTGGATTGGCTTTGTTGGCAATGAGAAAAATATTGAACAAAACCAACGTTATCCTTTAAACATGAGCTTATATACACCCAGGATGTTGAAATTGGCAATTTGAAAATAGTGAAACATGACAAAGTGGTTAGTGTGGTGCATGATGCACCATACAACAGCTGTATCTGCATGCAGTTCTTGCTCTGAAAGCTCCCTGAATGAACGCCTTTCATTTATTGGTGTATTTGATTTCAGAAAAGGCGCAGAATAGAACAGAACAACCTTCTGGACATTAGGAACTCGCACTAGGAGCAATTTTAGTATAGTTATGCATGGAGATGACCTAGATCAGATATAAATCGGGTAATTCTCTGTGCCAATTCAGTTGCTGTAATGGCTGATCACCAAAATGTAAAGCAAACAATCAAGCAGCTTATATCCTTTCCATGAAACAATAAACCTCTCTGTCTATTCCCGGTCAGTCTGATCTCCAGGATGCTCCAGAAGGATCCGTCTTGCCGCGCCTCACTCGAGGAGATCGAGGCTCATCACTGGCTGCAAGGGCTGGATAACACCTTGCTCAGCCCAGAGGCCCCCCCACACTGGCTCTCAGGGGCCCTCTCCCCCTGCTCTCCCCGCTCAGGAGTACCTGAATGTGGGGACCTGCTCGCTGCAAGGCCCCCGCCTCAGCAGGCTTTCCCTGGCTCCTGGCAGCCCAGCCTCACCCTCCGTCCACCTCCGGCTGAAGAGCCTCCGGCCACCAAGAACCTGCCTGCGCTACAGCAGATCTGTGAGGAGGAAGAAGAAGAAGAAGAAGAAGAGGAGGAGGAGGAGGAGGAGGAGGGCAGCTTGGCAAAGGAGGGTGAAGGTTTAGTAGCAGAGCCAGAGAAAGAAGCTGAGGAGATGCTTGATGGTGCAGATAATCAAGAGTGCAGGGAAGAGGAAGAAAAGCAGAAATTAAGAAGCTTAGTGGAGATAATAGAGGAGGAAGAGGAGGAGCAGGAAGAGATGTCGATGGAAATAGAGAAAGAAGACGGTGGGTGTGTGATTTCAGACCAGCCTGTCAGAAATGGAGACAAGCTGATCAGTCAGACACCTGAAGCCCCACCATCATCTCTGCCTGGTTTGGGGGTACCGTGCTGTCAGGGGCAGCCAGACTCCACAAGCCCAGAGGAAGGAAACGACGAGGGGACAGAACCTAACAACAACACCAACAAACCTCCTCCTCTCCTCCCTGCATCCTCTTCCAGACTCATCCGGAACGAGAAAGAGGCACAAAAAACAGAAAGAGAAGGAGAACAAGACGAGAAAGCAGAGGAGGGTGGAAGAGATGACCTCTTAACAGACAGATCTCAATCCCACAGTGCATTGGGGACCCGGGATGAGGCTGCTACGAGGGTAGAGCAGGGGAAACGACATAGCATAAAGCTGCGTGAGAGACTCTTTCAGTTTCCTCTGTGTGAGAAAGCTCTGGCCTTGAACATACCGACACATAACAAGCCCAAGATCCTGCCGCTGACTCAGTACAACTGCTGCCATGTGCTATAAGTGAAAGCAGCCTCTGTGTTGCCTGCGGTGTGCTGCTTGCTCACTTGGGACATGCAGACTGTTTAGCAGTGGGCAGGTGGCTGGCTACAGAGCACACACCTTGTGAAATGGCAAACGGCTGAGCTCCCTGCTGAGCCTTTCTGCTACAGAGACCTTGAGGCAGGAGAGCAGAGGCCCTCAGCATGCAAACCAAACGTGCAGGATGGGACGTGTACAGCTTCATACTTACAAACACTCAGTTCTAGAATTTTGCTCATGTAATAAACATTGTGTTAAGCTAGCGGTGGTGTACAGCACACTGGTAGAGCTGGGCGATACAGAGAAAATCAAATATCACGATATTTTTCACCAAACACATCGATAACGATCGATATTGCGGCGATATTGTAGGGTTGACTATTGGTGCTTTCACAACATGTTAATACAATGAGAGTTTTGATAAATAATCACCAATCGTGAATACAATGACTAAGTGGGTAAAGGCAAATAATAAAACTAGCTAGTAAGTCTGGTAAGTTCAGAAAATGACATCACTTTACTGTAATGCAGCCTCTAAAACCAGGAAAAGACACCACTTGTATCATATCACGATATTACGATATCCAAAATGTAAGACGATATCTAGCCTCATATATCAATGTCGATATAATATTGATATATTGCCCAGCCCTACACAGTAGTCAGACTCAGTAGAACCTCGCGCATTTGTTCCTGTTACAGGAGCAACCGTAGAGATAGAATGACTAGACTGTGTCCAATTGGTAGCTTAGAAACAATACTGGACCTACAGGGAGGAGGGAGGGAGAATGAAGAAAGATGACAATGGCAAGAGATAGGCAACAGTATTTATTGAATAAGCTTTAGTCTTTTTTGTTTGTTTAAAAGGTGCCTACAACGATGAAATGGGTTTCATACTGTACATGGCCACTGTGTCATTTTATTTCTGACTGTAAAAAGCTCTAAAAGACAGAATGGTCTAGCACTCGGTAGATCGATGATTTCATCATTTCTAGTATATGAATTAGAATAAACCAATGAACCAGCTTCTGCTACAGAGTAGCACTTGTTTCCTCTCTTCCCTTTGCACAACCTGCTTCTCTCATTGTTTTAAAAGCTCTTAATATAAGCTATATTAAAGAAAGACTGAGACTGTTATGATGTGATATATGATATGATACTGTGTAATATATGCCTAAGACTAAGATGATATGGTTTTCTGTTCTCTTAATCCTGAAGTCTAATTGATATAATGCCTTGTCCTAACATACTGTATACTACTATTGATAGATTGATCATTGATTGGGATGCAGGTCTTCCGTTGTATTTGAACTTGTTTTTATTCATACTGAACAGTTTAATAATATTTGATCATAACAGTTTTATTTTGGATGTGCAGATATGAGTTTTCTTGATTTTGTTTTATATAATGTGACAAAGATATTAATTCTCTGAAGAGATATGTGACTTTGTGCATGTTATTACTGTTATTTATCACAATATACCTCCATGTGTCTTGGATCTGACAGGACATTGTTCTTGTGTAACTGTAAGTACCTTGAGGTAACCCACTGAATGATGAATTGCACACAGTATGACTACTGTAGCTGGTAGCTTTCTACAAGCAGTATCCTTGGACTGATGGATAGATGTGTTGGCCATTTGGCCCGAATGATGTGTATGTATAATGATGATATGTTATTGTGTAGCTGAGGAGTCCCTCCGTATGGTATTATTTTACCATATAATGCCTCTGTGTTCCTATATTTTCTCATGCACACTGTATTTTTCCTCTTTAGAAGCTGAGACAAGAAACATTTTGTTAAGTTAAAGAAGGCCAAAGCTGTACAATAAGCTAAGGAGCAGATGTCATGTGAAATCTGATTATCACGCATATTTCATTAGCCATGGAAGCATAAAATCTGTGCAGAAGAGGGATAAAATCCCATTAGTTGTTCCTGTGTGATTGCACAGACTGTCTCTCCTCAGTGTGTCTGTGTCTACTGACCTACATTGTAACTAGGACCACGTCTCTATCGAGCCATGAACTTATTTTTCTGTATTTATTTATTAAAATGGATTTAATCAACAGGATGAATGTGTGCAGTGTGCTGTTTTTATACAGAATGTGGACAGTGATACTGTACAGTGTTGTTTCTCCCACACACACCAGAAACTCAATATTACGTTCTCCACGAGACTGGATTACCAACCGGTTAGTCTCGCATTGCCAGACCTATCTCCACAGCACTGCAGAGGAAGGTCTGGCAACAGGAGCATACATTCCTGGATAGGAGAAAAATCGGTCAGGGGTTGTTTGCATTACTTTAAGCCAATCACAATTGTCTTTTGCAGCACTAAGCTTCAGATGCAGCGAGCGTGGGTCTTCAAAATGGTCTCCGGGACGGAACTTGCTTAGGTGGAACATTTGCACCCGGCAAAAGAAAACGCCACATATTAAATGAAGTTAACTGTTCACACAATACAGTAATGTGAGCTATTTAAATTAGCTGGATACATGGTTAAACGTAATTTGCTCTTGTGTATCTTGTCCATAGCAAATCCCCGCCAATAGGTCCCAAAACGTCCCAGTTAGAGAGTAAATGCCGTAACACATATATTTGTAAATCTTTACAATCATTCCCCGAAAGAACCAAGCAGGCCTGTCTTGCTGCATGATCCAAATTTTCTTTAAAACTTGCCATTGTCAGTGTATAACATTGTTTAGAGATTCTAGTTAATGTTGCTCGATGCAACCAGAGTTTAAAGTGAACACAAAGAAAGTGGAAGGAGAGGGACATCCGGCGGGACTTCTGTCAGCACTGGAATCTGGTAAATGAACCGTCGTCGATCCAGACTACCAACCAGGAAACGTGAGTTACATGTAAGTGGCATTTTAAAGTCATAGTTGGTCGAGGTGGAGCTCATCTTAATCACTCTATCTACCCCGGTTTCATCTACAACAATCACCCATCATGCTGTATTTTATAAGCTCATAGGGTTATTTTTGTATTAGTCTATACATTGTTTTAATAATACTGCATATTATACCTTTAAGTATAGGGCTGTAACTAATGAATATTTTTATTGTAGATTATTCTCCTATCAATTAATCTGCTGTATCAAATGTAAAATGCTTATCATAATTTCCTAAAGCCCAAGGTAACACCTTAACATGTTTGTTTTTGCCAACAAGCAGTCCAAACCCCAAAGATATTTAGTTTTCTGTCTAGCACAAGGGAATGTTTTGGCATTTTTGCTTAAAATATGACTTAAATAGTTATTCATTATCAAATTTTAAAATTGCTGTTTAACTTTCTGTTGATCGACTACGTGATTAATCCAATAATCATTTCAGCAAAGAAAGTAGTAACTCAGCTGTCAAGTAAATGTAGCGGAGTCAGGAGGGTTTTCTATGGTGGCCGACAGGGTGAAACGCCCTGCAACTTAAGAAAACATGCAAATAGACAAAACACAAGCAAATTAAGAAAACATCTTCATTGATTTGACAACACATGCGCAGCATTTAGCAAACGTGCTGCAAATACACACAACACAACCAAATATATAAACTGAAAAAATGAAAAGCACACAAACCCTGATAAGAAATGCAACAGAAAAACACTGCATTCAGTTTACACAACGGAAGGCGAGGTTATGTCAGAGAAAGGATAATTTTTTTCCAAATTTTTTTATTTTATTTTTAACAAGTGTTCCACTTTTTAGTAACATATTTTATTTGATTTTATTTGATGTTATTAGGATCCCCATTGGCTGATGCAGAACATCAGCTACTCTTCCTGGGGTCCACACAAAACATAAAACATTACAACAGATAAGACATTTTAAGACAAAACAGCCATATAATATAAAAATAAGAGCAGTGTAACTAGTATTATTCTTTCTTGCAAATATAAATATACATATTCCTCTTCATGTTCTCTTATACATATTACACTAAATACATAAGCACTGAATATAGAAAAGTTAAATCTTACAACATATTTGTATACATATAAATATTCCTATACATAAAAAGTACAAAAGTAGTTACAAAATATGGTTACAGTCTTAGGGCCCTTAGATGTCGCTTTACTAGTTTTTTAAAGCTTGATTTATTGTGCACTTTGGCAATATCAGCCAGAAGTGAGTTCCATGCAACCATACCTCGATACAATACTGTACATTGCATTGATTGCACCTCATCATATCATTGGGCAATAGTCTAGATGTGATAAAACTAGAGTCTACAGAACTTGTTTGGTCAACTGTGGTGTTAGAAAAGCAGAGCACCTTTTTATGACAGATATATTCCTCCCCATCTTTACAAGATAATCTATATGCCTTGTCCACAACAGTTTACAATCACAAATAACACCAAGAAGCTTTGTTTCCTCTACTTGCTCAACAGCTACATTATTCAGCATCAAATTCAGCTGAGGTCTAGAGCTCAACGAATAATTTGTACCAAATACAATGCTTTTAGTCTTTGACATGTTTAAGAATAATGTATTGTGTATTAGTGCTATCTGCAACTCTTTGTTGAGGGTTGCAGTTATTTCATTAATAGTAGGTGCATACATGTATATTGTTGTATCATCTGCATACATGGACACATGGGCTTTTTTTAAAGCAAGTGGAAGATCATTAATAAAAATAGAAAAAAGTAAAGTGTCAAGCAAACTTCCTTGTGGAATTCCACACTCTAAATGTTTTGTATCGGAAAAGCTTCCATTAAAGAAAACTCTTTGTGTTCTATAGGATAGATAATTTTCTATCCATGATAAAGCAGATGGCGCAAAACCATAAAATACAAGTTTTTTCAATAATAATTTGTGATCAATGACATCAAAGGAAGCACTGAAGTTTAGCAGTACTGCTCCCACAATATTCCTCTGATCAATTTCTTTCAACCAATCATCCGTCATTTGTCTAAGTGCAGTGCATGTTGAATGACCTACCCTATAAGTGTGCTGATACTCATATATGGGCTAATAGTGTTGAAGTCAGTCCCTAACACGGTAGCTACGTAAACCTGCTCTTTTATAATACAGTAAAAGACTAGGGCCAAACATAAAAATGAATATGCACATTTGTATGTTGCCTCTTGTCAAACCCATAGACTGTTAATATTTACAGTCAATTTTGCATGGTTTCTGTATTTGCATTTGTATTATATATTTGGTTGTGTTGTGTATTTGCAGCTGGTTTGCTAAATGCTGCACGTGTGTTGTCAAATTAATGAAGATGTTTTATTAATTTGCTTGTGTTTTGTCTATTTGCATGTGTTTTTTTTTTTTGTTGCAGTGCGTTTGCCCCTGTCGGCCACCGTTTCCTTTCACCGACTTACTTTCCATAAAGAGCAGACACAGCAAACAACCAGTTCCCTTCTGTGAGTTTATTGCAGGACAGAATAAGCAAACATTGTTTAATCCTGAGACCCGATTACCTAAACGTTCATCACCAACTCATCACAACCCTTCAGAATAGAGCACACACACACACACACACACACACACACACACACACACACACACACACACACACACACACACACACACACACACACACACAAATATGATTAGTGTCAGTGTCAGGAGTGTCACATACAGCCGCATGAGGAAGTCTCACCAGCAATCTGCATTTTTACTGTGGCAAGCCTTCTACAGCCTTGTGAAAAGCTGCATGTGGAATAACAAGGGAAGTGTATAGTGCCTCCTGGTGGCTGAAAAGAATATTAACTCCTAAAATCAATAACTCATATACAGTAGTAAACAATGCACCACTGTTGAGCAAGAAATGGTGGACTTACCCGGTGCATTCAAGTCAAATCTGCCTGCAGTGAACAGTGAAACAACACTAATAGTATGAATGCAAAAGTGTTAGACTATAAGGTGAATTAGTTGTAGCACAGTGCTCAAGCAGTCATACTTAGAGACACACCACAGATTGCCAAGTAAGTTAAGGCTGAAATACACACACATAAAAATATAAATTTCTAATAGCAAAGCACAAAGCGTCCTTTAGTAGCTCCCTATCACTCTCAATGCAAATTGAATCTTGGCACATAGCTCACTGTAATAATCTCATGTTACAGATGTACCATGGTCCAATAACCATACTGTGATTATTTAAGGAGAGGGCAGTACCATCGAGGGAGGGAACAAGTGCAACTTTTTCTACTAACTACTCAACAGAAGCAAATTATTTAAGTTCTTAAACGTCAATTCAGACAGGAAAGGGAATTCAGCACAATAACAGATAATAAACCTATTATTGTAAAACAATTATAAATAAATGTGTAAAATACTCCACTATAAAAGTCTTTACCTCCCTCTATAAGGACTCAGTTGTTTACTTTTTAAAGTAAACTGGTACCATACTTCTACTGAAAACACAGACTGCAAGTTTAAGTTAAAGAGGCTGTACTCGAAATACTGTAGAAAAAAAAACAGCAGGCTGGGATTGCTTCCACACAGCTCTCACAGACCAAGTGTGACTTCATTCCCTGCTCAAGACGCCATTACTCCACTCTCTCTTTACATAGCAAATATTAGTTTGCTGCTATTTTAATGTTCTCAATGTCGAGTACAGCCCCTTGAAAAGGATTACAATCTAATCAGTTTTTTTCTCTATTTGATGAGGCCATGGACAAAATTATTGATTTTCTGAAATTAAAGATGCAATAGTTTTGTTTTTGGCCACTTGGGGGCAACACACTGTAAACACAACATTAAAATAGTATCCCTTTATGAGGTTAACATGGCTAACTTGTTAGCAAACAGCAGTTACAGAACAACATTAGCATTCCTTTAGAGTTTCTGTCCATCTGATAGCCAATATTAACTCTCCTTTTAGCTCTGTCTTTGGTCTCCAGAGGGGAATATCTGGCCCTTTAGCTGCTAAATGCTCCATTATGTTCACCAGCTAGTTTCTTACTTTTTCTGTCTGCTGTTTGGTAGCCTACAGTGGGTTTATCAGAGTTTTTTTTTAACTGAAAACAGCTCAATTGAGGCTGATGAGAGTCGATCAAAACAGCAAAGTTGCGGGCCAGAAAACCAAAACAATCAGCTAAAAGATGCTAAAAAATCATCTGTTCAGCTGAGAGGAACTGCACTGATGGGTGATAATTATCTGTGGTTTTATTATTATGAGCCTACCCTATTAAAAAAAGATTGATTAAAGCTGATTTAAAGACTTTCATTTCTATTACAGACTTTTATATTTGCACTTTTTATATTTGCACTCTTCCTACTTTGTATCGCAACTGCTGCACAGCAATTTCCCTCGGGTTAAATAGTTTTAACTTTGTCTTATAATAATTATGAATCCTAAACACTCACTGTAGTTTATCACAAGGTGATCTGAGCAAAAACACTCCTGAAAGAAAAAAATGGTCTTTGACCCTGTCCTTACACCAAATACTCTGTCCTGTCTGTCTTACTATTGTAAATATTGACTGTACATTCTGTAGCCATAGTGATTTTACAAGAGCTCTCCAGTTTCCCCTCATTAAATCTAAACAAACCCTGAGAAAGCCTCCATTATCATAACATCTTTTTTTTAAATTCTTTGTTTCAGCACACATAACTAATACATTCAATTTGCAGTCTAATATTGAAAAAAAATAAAAAATAAAACGTTTTGCTGCTATTTCAATTGCACTTGCAGTGTATATGTAATATGAGTGTGCATTTAAAATGGTGTACATTGCAGAAGCACCATGTTAATAAGTGAGAGCAGCAGAA
Organism: Sander lucioperca; assembly: GCF_008315115.2. Lineage (NCBI taxonomy): Eukaryota > Metazoa > Chordata > Actinopteri > Perciformes > Percidae > Sander > Sander lucioperca. Next base: position 28,117,343 of record NC_050179.1, on the reverse strand, counting down.
ACACTAAAGTGTACGGGGTGAGTGAATTAGGGGCACAGCAGTATGCATTGTTAGCCTGCTAGAGATCTCTAGACTCTTCTCCTCTGTGAGTCCACACAACGCTAAAGTGGGAACTATCTTCTGGTTGTAGCAGCCCAGCACAGGACAACATGAAGCAACACCTCAACGCAATCAAGACTCTTGATGCGGTTTCTGGAAGAGAAGAAAGAAAGGTTGTCACACAAATGAAGGAGAACACCAAAATGCTTAATAATGAAATGTATTTCGGAGGGTTAACCTGCTCTCTCAAGGCCCGCATGGATGTGTACTCAATACGCTCTCTCTTTTTCCGGATCCAGTCCGGTTCATCAGGGATCAGTACCGCCAAGACCACCTTAACTAAGATCAGCACATGCTGCGAACACACACAGAGGTAAAAATGTCAGGGTGATGTTCCTCTTTATGTGACTCTCACTAATGACCTCTCCGCGCCCCCCCCTTACCTCGACCAAAACAGCCGACAGCAGAATGTTTGTGCTGCTCATCCCACCCTCCTGACACAGCTTTTGTAACCGTGGTGACAGCAGCAGCAGCCAGCAGTTGGACACAACAGAGACAAAACTCAGGACCTCGAAAGCAATCTGAAACATAAGACAATGACGTGAGCTGTTGTACTCATAATTGAGTGTGACACACTGGCTGTGTCTCATTTCTATTGTGCGTTGTGTGTTTTTGTGCTGACCTGCCACACGCCCATGTTGGCCACAGGGGCGTAGAAGGGTTTCCGGAAGAGTTTGCAGATCTTGTAGGCGTCCGTTCGGATCTCCGTTACATTATTGATGAGCAGCAGCACAGCCGTCAGAGGATACACGCAGGAGAAAAGACTCAAATACCCAAACTGCACCAGGAGCTCGATGTACTCTGAAAACAAGCCCTGTGACAAAACAAGAAACTGTGTTATACACTGCCAGAGTGTTTTCTAATCCCTGTTTTGATAGGCACTTTTTCTGAATACAGTACACTCACAGGAAAAACAGGCAGGGTGCTTTGGTTCCTATATTTGTCCTCCTGTGGGTCATCTTCACTCTCTGCTCTATTGGGGGCGCTGATAAAGCGGTCCACCAGGTAGGGTATGACCACCTCTGTCACCTGGTTCACCAGCTGGGACACTATCAGCAGAGACGCTAAACGCTTCAGACAGACAAAAAGAATATGTGAACTTATTGTCACTCAGAGACCCTTTGTGCAGAATGAGCTTCCAGAAGAAGTTGTGTGTTCCCCCTCAGTTAGTCTCGCTTTGCCAGACCCTCATTCACAGTGCAGAGGAGGGTCTGGCTAGTCAGCACAGCATGGGAGAAAAATGTGCTCTGGTTTATTGTCATTTCTTTAAACCAATCACAATCGTCAAAATTGCCTTGGGAAGGAACTTGTCTTGGTGGAACAAATAAGTTCAGAAGTTGTTTTAGTCATGCAACAGAAAACTCAGATTGGACAGATAGTCTAGCTAGCTGTCTGGCTTTACCTTGCAGAGATCTGAGGAGCAGTTAACCATAGTCATCATAAATCCACCAGAGTTTAAAATTCCAACACAAAGAAAGCGGAAGGTGATGGACATCGGCGAAAATACATGCATTCGGCGGAATTTCCTGCGGCACCGGAGCAATCTCAGAAGTGGAACGTCAGTTAACTCTTTCAAGAATAGGTTAGATACATTTTATCTGTCAAAAGATGTAAACTATAAAATTTGTTTGTAAATTATGTAATTTATTTATGAAATGTAAGTCATTTTCATCATGAAATCAATGTGCTTCAAATTTGTTTATATCATTTTTGTTTTTGTGTTGAGTCTGAAATAGATGATTTTATATCCTGTACCAGAAAATGTTGAATACATTTTAAAGGTCCCATGACATGGTGCTCTTTGGATGCTTTTATATAGACCTTAGTGGTCCACTAATACTGTATCTGTAAGTGTCTTTCCCGAAATTCAGCCTTGGTGCAGAATTACAGCCACTAGAGCCAGTCCCACAATGAGCTTTCCTTAGTATGTGCCATTTCTGTGTCTGTAGCATCTGTGTGTCTTAAATGCTATTGAGGAGGAGAGAGGGAGGGGCAAGGTGGAGGGTGGGGGTGTGGCCTTGACCAACTGTCACTTTGCTCGTTTGAGAGTTTTTTTATTTAATTCAATTACTTTTTTGGTCACACTTCAACTTTGCACTCATTATGTAAGGCACTGATTTTACACATAGAGATCAGTTTATGAAGAGCACTGCTCTATTCTGGTTCCAGACCTCTGAATTGCCGCCCACATCTCAGACTTATCAAGCAACCCAAATACGCCTGGTGTTGTGCTCACTGACAGCTGTTTCCACTGGTTAGAGGCGCAGTTAAAAGTGGGAATCTTCCTACATAGCCAGCTAGCTACCTAGCTTCATTCATGAAAATGGCAACAGAAAAATGGCAACAAGTGTAATCGACATTGACACGGCTGTAAAAGTTGACAAAAGTCCACTTACAGAAGTATTTACTCTTAAATCAATCAATTTGAAGTATATAAAAATGAAATTTAAACACTACGCTAGCTTTCCTGTCAACTAGAAATAATGCGGGCAGGACGGTTACATCACTTGATACAGATTGATTAGGGCAAAAGAAAACAAATAACCCCCCTGACAACAGGAATATGGCTAATATGAAAGCAATGTCAGGCTAAATTGCATTGCTAAATTACTGTCCCTGCTTGAACACTTTACAGAGACCAGTGGAAGAAATGTAGAGCTGTTACCTTGCGAAGCAAAGGCACATCCTGCTTGAAGAAGGCAATGTGGAAGAGCACTGCAAAGTTGTTGAAGAAGGTGAACTGGGGGGAGAGAGACAAGAGCCTGGTTAAAAAGCCTGCTGGGTAGGATGTATGAGCTAATGGAGAGGAGAGGAGAGGAGAGGAGAGGAGAGGAGAGGAGAGGAGAGGAGAGGAGAGGAACTAACCACCAAGACTTTGGCTGTCAGATGGTTCTCGAAGGCAGACTCCTCTCTGTGGTTCTCTAAAGGGAGATATAAGGGAAATGGTTATACTATACTATTGGCTGAATGACTATCTTCAATTCTTTTTTTGCTCTCTGTAAAGCGTATATTATGTACTGTATACATATGTACTCTATATATATATATATATATATATATAAATATTATTTCCACTGTATTCATAAGTTCTTCATTCTCCCAATGGCATCCCCTCCATCTAACTCACCATATTCAGTCAGAGACTGTGCCACCATCCTGTAAACATTTCCTAGCATATTAGTATAGACGATGTGAAGCACTGAGGGTATGTAGAGCGAAGTCAGAGACAGCAGGGAGTCCCAGTCTTTGTGTAGCTGTTGCACCTGGGCCTCCCCCCAGTAGAAACAAAGCATCCCCAGTACCACCAACCCTGCAGAGACGCAGGAGACATGATGAGAACGGAGGTACAGCTGAGAAGAGTGTTTGCAATTTTAAAGAGCAGAGCATCTAAGTGCTTTCACATGATTCAAACACTTTCTGGATTGCTTCATCCTAAATTGATCACGCAGCAGACCTTTGGAAAATGTCACTGATACTTCTTTTACTTATAAATCAACTATTAATATCATGATACCTTTTAGCTCAGTAGCGTGCGCTGATGAGTTCATTCAATTCACATTTAAAATTCAAGTAGTACCTAGAAACAGCCCCACCACTGGCACTGAGACCAGTGCCATGCGCAGGTCCCTCTGCCAATCAGGAAAGAGCGGCTCCATACGACCTGTCACTGGGTTGAGACCGATGTCGCCGTGGAAACCGGGTCGAGGCTCTGCGAAGCGGTCAGCAAGTGTCAGGGTCCCCCAGCGGTAGGACAGGGTGGAGCTCCGACGCTTCCACAGCTCCATAAACACCGTGGACCAAAGCATGCTAAAGATCGCCTGGATCATGTGACCGGTGACAGCTGGTGCTGAGTCATCTTCAACACTTGTTGAGCCTGGCTCCCCTATCTCCTTTTGAACCTCACCTGTGATGGGCAAGAAAAACGTTGTGTCCAGTTAGTTTGTTTTTCAACTTACAGCAGCACTCAAGTTAAAATACATCATCAATCAGCCTGAATTACATTGTGGGGCTGAGGATCCCATCCTCAATAACTGGAACATGAATGAGAGACTGTGTTGTAAACACCAATGAGCAGCCCTCTATTCAGAGAAAGCTGAATTTACTGATTTACTAAAATTGATATTTTTAGCCCTGTAGTGATATGACTTAAGGTCTGTGGTTATATACAATATCTTTTAATACAACAAAAATAAATGATAAATCCACACACCTACCTGAGAAATATGTAATGGACAGGCCCAGTATCGCTGGTGGGAGCAGAGACCAGGTGTAGAAATCAAGGAAGCTGAAGTAGAAAGCCACAGGGGTTCCAAAATACTCATTGACTGAATCTGGATAAAGCAGCAGACAGGTGACTGGTGTAAGTGCATGCATGGTTCATTGTCATACAGGCAGGAAACAGACACTGCCACCCACACAGCCATCTACTGTGAATTCTATGTGTGTCACCCACCCAGCGGCTGAGCCAGCTGATTCCCAGAGTACCAAGCTTTACTGAGATCCCTCAGTTTGGTCGGGTTGTGGAGGGGAAACGTGTCCACAATAACACCAGCTGACACAAGCTTGCGCCCTGCAACAACATTAGGTTTTACACACATGAAATTAAAACAACACTCACAAATGAAGCACAGCGTAAATTCCTTCAGGAAGACTTCTTAATTTATCACTTTTCTCTCTCTTCTAAAACTGAACAGCTGTTAGAGACGTTCACTTTCTTTTAACCAATCAGAAGCGGCCATGAATTTCACGAGCCAATCACAGCATGACATCCCTGTTTTAAACCTGTCTTCTCTCTGCTGCTCAGTTGTCATTTCAGGCAGAGAGCACAACCCTCCTCCTCCCCTTCCACCTCCAGTCTTCATCACACACGGCTCCCTGGGTCCTCCTCCGGCAGACTGCTCCCGTCGGCTCCTCGGTCCGGTCTTCGGGCTCCCTCACACCACCACCAGTGTCTAGACTCCATCGGGGGAATATCTTTTGGCTTTCTACCCCTTTAAATATATTTCATAACGATGGAGTCTAATCTCCAAAGACTCTGTACATTTCATTTTATTTCATATTTTGCATATGTGCAAATACATTTTGCATATCTGCAACAAAGTCTCTCCTGATTTAAATAGAGTGACCTGATAACACAAGAAAGAGGGACAGTAGCAACAACTAATCCACACACATACAGTATATAGTACATCACACACACTGAGGGTGATGCTGACTGAAGCAATTTCTTGATAGAATGTGAGAAAAGAATAACAGCTGAGGTCAGCAAAAAGTAGATACACATAGGACATCTGGATACTGGCTGAATGTGGAGACAGCAGTTAAATAATATTTACAACATTGCTGTCATTATGTCCAAAAACCTCAATCCTAATTGATAGATTGCTCTCAACACATTATAAGAACTGAGTCTACAACGTGATGAGATGTGTGCATTATAAAGAAAGTCTTAACAAGTGGTGATCTTCATCTATTGAGTTGTTGTTTGTGTCTGTGTATTTGCATCTTTGTCCGGATCCATTCATTGAAATTATCAAATTACAGTAAGTCATAAATTGAAAACACAGAATTCCTCCCCCTCACTGGTATATTGTCTTTACATTGCTCCATAAATAAAGTGTTTATCTCTATGGAAATTTGTGTGCATCCTGTCTTCCCATACAGTTTTGAACACAGCGAAAGAACTCACAGATGTTGGCACGATGTGGCAGTATGTAGCTGTCAGACAGGCCGGGTATTCTCAGGTCTTTCTGCGCCCGCATACCGTCCAGCTCATACCTCACTATGTACTGCCTCTCCGCCAGGGTCAGGAATACCTCCATGTTGTCTGTCACACACATAGATAGACACAGATACATAAATATAGCCAGTGATGCATGGAAACAAACACACACCAAATTGAAAAATACAGTTTTTAAAAGAACAAGACTAAGAGTCTACAGCCATGCTGCGGGCTGTACGTACGTATGCAGATGTTAAGTATGTATACATGCTAACATGTTACTACGCCCTGCAGTGCCAAGCTACGCCATGAACTACTACAACTACTATTTCTAGTCATAGTTCCATTATCTTTATTGTGACTATTATTGCCACTGTTCATCACACTCCCAACCGGCACCGTCAGACACCGCCTACCAAGAGCCTGGGTCTGTCCGAGGTTTACGAATATTCCATAACGTAACATACCATACATTGCGACCTGTTGAAAATGTAAGCCGTGTCCCAATTCAACAATTCAGGCTACACCGTTGTTTTGCCAAAGTTAAATTGCATGTTTCCATTATGAGGAAGTCAAACTTGCGGTTTCTATCATATTTTTGTCAAAGTGGTTGTAAACAGCCGTGGCCCGCTTGCCCGGGTCGCAAAATTACGAATCCCACTATGGCCACGCCAAGACCCGCCCTACGAAGCAGCTCGATTGGTTGGGGTTAGGCATTTGACCTCGAGTGGTTAAGGTTAGGGTTAGGGGATTGGTCAGGGGATAGGACCTGAACATGTAAGCATGGACGCCTGGCCAATAGTAGTGTGTGAATGCTATTGAAGGGCGGGTCTTGGCGTGGCCATAGTGGGATTCGTAATATCCAAGGGGGTAAGCCTCTCCTCGGACCGCGAACCTCCTATGGCGCCATTTTAATGCTACAAAGCGATCACCCCCCGTTAGCATTCCATTGACTGCCATTCATTTTGGCGCCACTTTGATAGCGAATAACTTTACATCTGAAGCGTTTAAAGACTCTATTTGTCCATTGTTTATTTCTAAAGAAACACGACAATGTATAAAAGGCTCCATTACCTTGTATCTCACGTTATGGCTCCGTAGCAGACGTTTTTATGAAAATAGGCTAACGATTGTGTCATAACCACGCGACTTACTCCTCCGGTAACGTTAGCAGTTAGCATGTGTTAGCATGGCGGCGTTAGCAAAGGATCACTTCACTGACAGTGTCTCAGTTTCTTTTGGTTAGTAACTAACTCAAGTACTATATAATTTCATGCGAGCACAGGAATGTTGAAATAACTGAAAATGCCCATCCCCACTAGTAGCCATGATAAATTAGCTTAAATCTCAATGCTTATCTGTTCAGGAGGATATTAGTCAACTCTGTGTCCTTTTGGGCTCTTTGTTGGGCTCTTAGCTGTGTCCATCTTTTAAATGCATCTCCAATATTAACATTACATTACATGTCATTTAGCTGACGCTTTTATCCAAAGTGACTTACAATTTCTATATATAGCTAGGGGGTTTTAAAGTGTATTGCTCAGGGACACATTGGTTGATGTAACGCAGTGGGAATCGAACCCAGCTCTCCCACACCATGTGTCATATCCACTGCGCCATTACCATCACTATTTACCCATGTTTTACCACGTCTCTGGTCATGCAACTGTTGCAAGTTTTTTTTAGGTTGGGTAGAATGAATCTATCTCTGTTAATCCAGTTACTTCTACCATGCCTGGAGCATGTTGTCGTTGCATGTTTGCGTTTCATGTCTGGCAACCCTGAGGCCTGCACTACAAATCAAGATCAACATGCCCTGGATTTATTTCAGTTACCCGGCTTCACCTAACCTAACAACCGCGGTCCCGCATAACCTGTGTCACTGTATCAACTAGTTTAGTCAACCCAGAGTTTCCCAATCCAGCGACGTGCGCGTTCACATAAAAGAGGTGGCGTTTGCACAGCATGACCAATCGCAAACCACTCCCAGAGCCGCATATTTTACATAAGAAGAGCAAACTATAATTCTACATAAATATGAAGAACACAAACACGGTTTTACAGGCAAAACACAATACAGTCGCTGCTTCCTAAAACAGGAAGGAAAGCTGGCAAAAAAAAGCCGACTCTGTAAATGCGTAAATCACAACGCTTATCAATATTACTTCCAGGCACAAGATCTGACCATAATTACACTTGTGCTTTCCATAAACTGCCTATTATTTCAGTTGCAGCCCTGGCAGTGGTAAGCGATCGTGAGAGCAAATCCAAAATATAAAAACATAATTCAAACCGATGTGCGCATTGGCAACACACGGCTCAAGAAGCCGACAAATAGCCTTTACGTAATTCCCTCTGCTCAAAATCTATATCTTTCATAAAAATACACATCAGGGGTTGTCGGTCTCTAAATGTTTTAACTTTTATGAGCGCACCTCTCTCTTCGCCCACCGAGCTCCACCGTATCTTCTAAGAACATTGATGCCATTATCAATCGAGTACTGATTGGTCAGTAGGCGTGCTTTTACACCAGTTGATCTCTAATCTACAACATAACCTGCTCCCGAGCAGGTTAGGTGTTCAGCATAAGTTACCACTGCGATTTAACCCGGTAACAAATGATCCACCGTTGTGATACACAAAACCCTGGGTTGAACCTGAAGTTACCTCGTTAAGGCCAAGTCTTGCTTCGTAGTACATGCCTGTCAAAATGGGCCATAACACACAGACCAAAACAAAAACAGACATTCAAAGGAGAAAATACTGGCGTTAGCATTGTTTCAGAGAAGATAGTATTTCAACGAAAGGGGTGCAGAGGCACCTTATGAACAGCAGGGGGAGCTGACTCATGGGGAGCACACTGTTGAGGAGCATCTGTCTGCAGCTTGGCCACCAGGCTGGCTTTAATTTGGATTTAATATTTGGCTTTTCGATTTCAATTTAACATTGGATTTTCATTTGGATTTAATATTTGGCTTTTGAATTTACATTTAACATTGGCTTTTCATTTGGACTTGACACATGTCAATGTAAATGAGGAGGCGTGGCCCAAAGGCTGGTGGGAGGGTCTGAAACGAAAGGGGTGCAGAGGCACCTTATGAACAGCAGGGGGAGCTGACTGCTGGGGAGCACACTGTTGAGGAGCATCTGTCTGCAGCTTGGCCACCAGGCTGGCTTATCCTCTTATTTCACATGATAGAAACTGATGATGTAGGCTAAACACAAACGACATTTAATGCAACAACAGTGAAGTTTTCATGTAGATACTATAATTGGGCCCGTGTTAGTGAGGACTAGATTAGGACTGTATTTAAAGCTGATTCTGGTTTCCAACTTCGCCCCAGGTGTGTCTGTTTAAAACACGGACGGAGACAACTTCTCTCTTTTGATGTTTTATTTAATTAAGCAACAGTACAAACATGGGTGTGGGTAACTCTGCTACGTGTGTTTGTGTGTTGTCAGATCTCGAGGACACACACACACACACAATCTCAACCGGGTAGTCATCGTCCGAACTGCGACCTCTCCTTTTTCTTTCTCTCACTTTTTTCTCCGGGTGGTGCGCGCGGTGTGAGGTGCGTGTCCGCGCTATTCTCCGACACAACAATCACTCCTGATTGACGGCCTTTTGTACAGCCTGTGTACTTTTTCGTTCATTTGATTTCCGATTTTGAAACGATATCCAAATTTGAAAAATGGGTCATTTTAAACCTTGTTAATATTGATGACAATGTGTTCAAACGGAAAACGAGCCATATTTCAGGAAATAAACTTGTCCATGATTCTATTGAGAGACTTCCAGCTGACAGCGGTGTCTGTGAGCATCACTGGCCAGCCAGCAGGGAGGCGATCCCGGCCGCCACCAGCTGGCTGTCCCGTCAGACTGAAGCTTCTGACAACATCGGAGAAAATGTGCAGTTGGCCATCAATGTTTGTAAAACTGCCCATATTCAAACTCTACACAGTTAATTGCTCACATAAAAAAGTCTCAATAGTGAATTTAGTGGTGAAATAGCAGACAAAAATTGTAAGAAGTTTCCAGTTGTTTGCTGCTGCTGCTACGGCAAACTCCCGATCTAGATTATACAATCGATTGCTTTTTTATAATTTCCATCTGCTATTTCACACACGTTTTCCGTTTGAACACATTGTCATCAATATTAACAAGGTTTAAAATGACCCATTTTTCAAATTTGGATATCGTTTCAAAATCGGAAATCAAATGAACGAAAAAGTACAAAAGGCCGTCAATCAGGAGTGATTGTTGTGAGTACGTGTCGGAGAATAGAGCGGATACGCACCTCACACTGCGCGCACCACCCGGAGAAAAAAGTGAGAGAAAGAAAAAGGAGAGGTCCCAGTTCGGACGATGACTACCCGGTTGAGATTGTGTGTGTGTGGGTTAGGGTTAGGGTTAGGGGTTATAGTAACTACATGAAAACTTCACTGTTGTTGCATGAAATGTCGTTTGTGTTTAGCCTACATCATCAGTTTCTATCATGTGAAATAAGAGGATAAGCCAGCCTTGTGGCCAAGCTGCAGACAGATGCTCCTCAACAGTGTGCTCCCCAGCAGTCAGCTCCCCCTGCTGTTCATAAGGTGCCTCTGCACCCCTTTCGTTTCAGACCCTCCCACCAGCCTTTGGGCCACGCCTCCTCATTTACATTGACATGTGTCAAGTCCAAATGAAAAGCCAATGTTAAATGTAAATTCAAAAGCCAAATATTAAATCCAAATGAAAATCCAATGTTAAATTGAAATCGAAAAGCCAAATATTAAATCCAAATTAAAAGCCAATGTTAAATTGAAATTCAAAAGCCAAATATTAAATCCAAATTAAAAGCCAATGTTAAATTTAAATTCAAAAGCCAAATATTAAATCCAAATGGAAAAGCCAATGTTAAATTTAAATTCAAAAGCCAAATATTAAATCCAAATGGAAAAGCCAAATGGAAAATTTAAAAGAAAATAATATTTTTAATTTGATCAATGGAAAATTTAAAAAAAATAATAATATTTTTAATTTGATCTTGCTTCGTTTTCTCTTTGGACTTTCAATTTCTCTTTGGACTTTCAATTTGAATTATGAATAAATATTTCCTCCATATAAAACAACCCAAATACACTCCCTCTCTCTTTATGGTTTCAACATGTAAAGTACATTCAAAGCTGGAGAGTTGTACCTGAATCTTTAAAGTGGTCTCTGTCATTGTAGGAAAAGGCTTCCATGTCTTTGTTGCGGTAAGTCTTACATAGACCTAACTCTTCAGTGGCTTTAAGTAACGTACAGCGTGGGGCAGAGACAACGATGAGATCACCACTGGCATCCTCGCCTGGGTGGGCCAGTAATGTAGCACCTGGTGGGGAAAGAGTTGGAAAAGAGGGAGTATTGAAACTCTTATTTTTTTGTCATTTGTAGATTAACATGTGAACATATCCTTAAGTGAGCTGGTCACATTCCTTCACAAACTTTGTTTCAGTAGTTGATATATTATACACACATAGTAGTGGTAAAGATTTTAACTTAATGACATTGGCAGCTGATAAAGGTAATTGACTGGGTTTTGCATGATTTGGGTGTGATTTCCTACGAAATTAAGGAGTTATGTCTAAGCTAGGTCAAGCTTTATTTGTTGATGTGACATTCAACTAATGAGATGCATGTCTTTTCGTTAGAAAAGAAAAATGATATTGAGTGTCATCAGCAAAAAAATGATAATGAAGAAGAGCCCAAAGGTGGAATTGTCAAAACAAAAGCCTTTAAGAGCTAAGAACAGAAGAGATATATATATATGTATGAACTGTATGTTGCTGTATTGCTTTGTTCCAACTACAATTACATGATGTTTACATTTAGTGAAATACACTATGATCACACCATTTCATCAAATTGAAATATTCTAAATATCTTGTTCATCATTTACAGTGTACTAGGGATGTAACGATACACCAAACCCACAATTCGGTTCGTATCACGGTTTTTGACCCACGATTCGATAGAAACCTCGATTCTTTTTTTTTGGCGGAGGGGATATTACATTTACTCAGTAAACATAATACAACTTTTTTTTGCCACATGGCATCGTTTTGTCATTGATTACATGCCACTTTGCAGTAATACAACAGAGACCTTATTTATTGATACTGATTGATTTCAATATCGATCGATCCAACACCAAAGATTCTTTTGTACCTTAAAATAATGTTTCCAAAATCGTTTCAGTGGTTCATCAACTCGTTCGAATGAGAAATAAGAATAATGGTAATGATAACAGTAATGGACAATTCCGCCTCCAACCTGTAGGGGGACCGAAAAGGAAAAGTGCATTGGTGCCTACTGTAAAGGTGCTGGTTGACAAGTAGCTAATGCTAATGCTTGACGTTAGTTAATTCTTGGTGGGTAACATAAGATTACAACATCGTTCAACACGCTCAGTTATTTTTAGTATGATTGTTTTGACCACGGTTAACAACTCTGGGCTAACCCACAAATTCATCAGTAACGTTAACTGTATAGATAGGCGACTAATCTAATGGTAATTTAGCCAGCTAGCACACTCCTGTCTGTCTGCCTCACTCTCCCGGTGCTGCAAGGTTTCAGTCGGGATGAGAGCTGACAACAGCCCCGGCACGGGGACACATCCACAGTCAGCCCCCAGCCAGCTAGCAGCCAGCCACATTCATTACAGCAATCCAAACCCGGTCAGCACTTAACTCCGGTGCTAAGGACGCTAATGGCAGTTAATTGAACTGTCGGGAAACAGTCTCAGGCACCCGAGTCAGAACAGCAGCCATTCGTAATATTACACCTCCGTTGGAAGGGGTGTGTCGCGATTCTGCCTTCTCACTCTGCAACACAGGTTCGTGGATCTGAGTGTCGCGATTTCGGTTTCATATCGCATATTGTTACAGCCCTACAGTATACAGTACCCATTTTTAGACTTTTTGACTTTGGGATCTTCAAAAAGTTCTGTAGGGCTTAACATTTTTTGGCAGCACAGTATGGTTTGAATGACCAACGTAAAAACAAAACAAACATTAAAGCTGCAAGCAGCGTTGGACGGGCCCTCGCGCATCTGCATGCGTCAGGGTTAATGGCTAAAGCATGGGGGGCGGGGCAAATCGTCACCAATGAAAAGGGAACTCTATGCTGAGTTCAATGATACCTCACACAAGACTCTACCTTAAACGGGTCACCAGTTATGAAAGGGAGCGTGGTTTAAGCATAGAGGGGCGGGCCAAACCATCACCAATGAATAAGGAACTCTCTGCTGAGTTCAATGATACCTCACACAAGACTCTACCTTAAACGGTTCAAAAGCCATATAAGGGGGCGTGGTAATAGTATAGAGACCGGCTCAGTATCACAAGTAGACCACACATTCTAAGTTTTAGGTAAAACGGATGATGTTTGTCATATAAGGCTGATTTTCCTGTTGCCAGCGGGGGGCGCTATGACCAAAAGTCAATATTGGCCTGCATATGTCCTCAGGCCTGGACTCTTGTTGATTGTGGGAAATTTCAAGCAGATATGACATTGTACACTGTAGTTACAGCCACTTTACCGTTCGTCGCTAAACACTCAAAATGGCCACCACGCCACGCCCACACCGTTTGACGAAAAGTTTTTCTTTTAATAACTTTTCATCTTTAAGGTGTTGAGATGGTACAGACCAAATTTGAAGTCCATCGGATGAAATCTCTAGGAGGAGTTCGATAAAGTATAGCACCTTGACTTTTAGGCCTACTTCCTGTTGCCACTAGGGGGCGCTATGACTTTGAGTCAATTTCGTCCGGTAAATGTCCTCAGAGTTAGAGTCTTATGAATCATGAAAAGTTTCGAGCCAATTGGACAATGTACACTCGAGTTACACTCACTTCCTGTTTCGATGGCGAAACGCTCAAAATGGCCGCCCCGCCACGGCCCTGCCCTATGCAAGCCCCCAGAAAGAGCGCCATGTCTAAAAGCCACCATGGGCTTAGCGGATAACGGTGGTACTGCACCCCATGGCCCAGAAAGACTTTTCACATAGACTTTGTATGGCGAAAGAAACGTCTATATTTCAGCGGATAATTTGTTTCGGGGTATATCAACTTACCAGCCAGAACACTGAAAGGGTCCTTGTTTAAAACGTCACGTTTTTAACATTTTTAACGTTCACTAGAAGCGAATCCAGAATTGTTAAATTTGGCATGATGAACGCGCATAATGGACGCGAGTAGACCCACGGGACTGCGCCCGCCCGCTCACATGACTGTTCTCCCGAGCTCATGTAGTGTTAGAATATATTTTGTGAAAGGGGGGCTGACCTCAATGTCTCTGTTTCCCTGGGTCAAAGGAAGGGTGAGAAAGAAACTCTGATCAGGGGGAGGGAACGAGGCAAAACAATGGTCAGCACTATGCAAGCGCGGGATTTGTAACACTGTATGGAAATGACCTGGCTCTCATGGAAACTCCTTAAAGTTTGCTGGAGATTAAAATACAGGTGTTAGAAATCCAACAATAGTAGCATGCTTCTTCTGAGCTGAGAATTGGAAGTCAAGGTCATGTTTTTTATACAGTGTTACAAATTAGTCAGGAGCCGGCTGGAGCCAGAAGATCTGGACCAGATCCAAACTGATGAGGGCACCACCAGGGATGGGACAGAAATGGATAAATAGACAGCATTTTAACTTAGCAGGACCTGATGCTAGGGGAAACGCTGTCGGTCCGTTAGGAGATAGATTTTGCCTTGTATCAGATCCATGTACATGTACTTGTATTTCTGCAATATCATTCACTAAACTTGTTATTAACTTTAACTGGACGAATCCTGGTCTTGATTTGATTCCTGAGTTTTATTTCTCTGATCTACCAGTAAACGAACACAAATAGTGACCAAAGAATTGGAGTCAGGTTAAGTCTGGCCTTTTTAGGGCCAGACCGGTCAAATCGGTCACATTTTAGATTAAAATCCTACATGGTGACCCCGACGTGCTGGGGAGATCGGACATTGGTTTCTTGGAGCTGTCCAGACTTTTTTGGCAGCCTCCACCACTCAGACTCTCGCCTCTCTGGGTCCAAACGGTACCGAAACAACTAACAGGTGAGAGAATTACCTATTGCGTGATATAGCTAAAAATTCTCAATATTTGGCCCTCACACTAAATTTTTTTTGGACCTGGGTGAGTGTGTATCATCTGAGCATTTCAAATTGGTTTACAACTACAGAGAATGATACTGCAGATTCTTGCTTCTTTAAGTGAAAAAGATGGTTTAACTGTTGAGTGAAAACGGTTCTTGCTTCTTTGAGTGAAAAAGATGGTTTAACTGTTGAGTGAAAACGGTTCTTGCTTCTTTGAGTGAGAAAGATGGTTTAACTGTTGAGTGAAAACGGTTCTTTATTCTTTGAGTGAGAAAGATGGTTTAACTGTTGAGTGAAAACGGTTCTTTATTCTTTGAGTGACAAAGATGGTTTAACTGTTGAGTGAAAACGGTTCTTTATTCTTTGAGTGACAAAGATGGTGTAAACGGTTAATAATAACGTTTCTTGGGTCTTTGAGTGAAAAAGACAGTTTAAACTTTCCTTCAGAGGTGAAGGACAGTCTATTGATTCCGGACGAGCTTTATATCTGACAACACAGCTTGGTGCACTTTATATAGTAGGCTGGACTCTAAATTCGACTGGTACCACTAAAATTCTAATTCGGATAGTTGTTACATACTCTGTGGTTTTCTTGTGTGACCCACTGCATGTCTGGGTTTTGTATCTTGCTGCAAGAGCAACATCTTTTGAGGAATTGAGGGCATTACCTCTAGTGAAAAGTTTCCCTGTTTTGTTCTCTGAAAAGTGTCTCAGTGTGTAATATCACTGACAGGAGCATGTAGCTCGGGTGAAATCCATACATACCGCTCGGCTTTTTATGAGAACAAACAGAAATCTGACAAAGGTGTCTCTGGTGTGATAACAATCATCAGACAAGGGTACGCGGCTCGAGTGAAGTCTATACACGCTACCTGGCCTTTTTCAGATAAATCAGAAATGCACAAAAAACTGAACACGCAGTAAGGACTCAGATTGACTTGTACGACTGTAAAATTATTTAGAAACTGAGCTCTGGGCACTCCTGTCTCTAAACCCAGGGGCTTAAACCCAGGGGCTTACGCCTTTTTCTGGTGGCAGTGTATTGGTTTATATTTTTTGCTGTGTTTTGTGTAACATCTGGTGCTGTCTATCGGTTTTACTTGTTCTTGTGCGTCATTTTTATAGTCTGTTTTGCTTGTGTGATATCTGATTGTTTGTGCTGATTGTGGTTGAGCTGTTTTGGTTGTCTTTGTCTGTTTCTCTGTGTACGTGTGAGGTTTTGTAGTTTGGGGTTAACTGCGCATATTAAGTAGATAATATCATAGGAGATACTCCGGGGAGAGGTTGATAACTCCCCGTCTAAGATCGGTACACTACTGATCAAATCATCTAATTTTTATATATAATAGAATAATACCTATATGACTGTTAAGAGAATACAATAATCTACTTTAGACTGCTGCTGAGTGTCATTTCTATAAACTGTTACACCTGACTCTCATTATGATCATTGTGATACGGGTAACATAAGGTTAAAATCCTATGAAACACCAGAGTGATAGTTAATCATGATATAAGGTGTCCCCCACAACTATAAGACACCGTAGACGTTGTTTAACACTGCTATAAAGGTGTCCTTTACAGTCATAGGACGCCTTAGTTAAATGTACGGTTAAATATCTTCAATAAGGTGTTTTCTATAGCCTCAATTGATGAATAAACCAATATCACTGATCAGTTTTTGGTGAGGTGTAGAGAGATAGGAAGACTGTGAAAAGCTTACGGGACAATTGGCTGTCTGGAGAGAAAGAAGTTTGTCAAGCAGCAGTTAGCGAGTGAGTGGACCAGATTACAGACTGCTGCAGCAGCGAGGAGGAGCCTGCTGCAGGCCTTTTGTCTCTGTGCAGCTCAGCACACGAACATAACAGCTTGAACTGTAACACACACAATCATTTTTTTTAATAACTTGAATTGGCAAAAAATAAAATTCAATTCAGTTTTATTTATAGTATCAAATCATAACAATAATTATCTCAAGACACTTGAGGTTGGGACATGTTAACCGTACTCATTTTAAATGCTGAAACTCCTGAGCAACAGGATGAGTTACTACAAAAACTTAAAGCGCTAAAAATACATATTCAGGCCCCACTAGTGGAGCCTCAGATGCCACCCCCCTTTCAACAGCAGGCACCCCAGTATCAGCCCCCTCCTTATGGGTCTCCAGCTCAAAACGCTTATCAGCCTCCTCAGGGTCAGTTCCGTGGGCGTGGTAGAGGGAGAGGTGGATTGCAGGGCGGCTATCAGAAGTGGCCACAAAACCACGGACAGCCACAGGACCAGCACAACCGGCCAGGGTTGTGTTATGCGTGTGGTAACCTAGGGCACTTCCGCAGACACTGTCCAAACAACAGGCAGGCTGCGCAGGGCTCAGTGCAGCAGGGCGTGTATTTTCCTCCCCAGCCAACAGGGCCCCCGGTGCCGAAACCAACGGGCTCCACAATAGCCACAACCCTGGTGAGGCTGTCCAGAGAACCCTGCTGCCCCACTAAATTATCTTCAAAATAGCACCTCAGTGGCATGGGTCTCTGGTCAAGCTTGCTATTCACTCATCCTCAGCCTACTGAACTGGGGCCTGTGTAGTTTTCCCATTCCTACCGTTTCACAAAATCTGAGACGGAAATAGTTTAAATTAGGGTAATGGAGTTCCTATTGATATTGTTAGTAGCGATCATATCTCTGAGCCCTTGTTCTATTTCACCAGCATATATATATATATATATATATATATATATATATATATATATATATATATATATTGTGTATGACGTGTCGGTGAATTGTATAGAATTACATAACAGTTACTCTTCACTCAGAAGTCAAATTGACCATTGACCTACTCTTTGCCTTTCCTCTGAACTATATATAGATGACAGTTTTCCTATTAATGACGGAAAATATGCCTTCCCATAGTGCCATTAGCTGATGGAAATTGTGAAATTAAATTGCAATAACTCGTGAAACGCACATTTGATTAAAAGTTATAAAGGTTAACTTCCACAATCGATTTCCTACCTGAAAACAGTATTTATCCGTGTTTACTTTCGGTATGCTTTTTCTCTGTCTCTGTTGGGCCAGATGAAAAAGGGAGGGGTAGATTTTAAGTTTAGAAACATTAACAAAACATTTTGAGTTCCCCCTCCCTGGCCTCTCAGTGGTTTGGTCCACTGCCTGCTGCACATTAGGATCTGCCCTCGACTCACAGCCACATCAGATAGTGACAGGAATGTATTAAGTAGGTGGTTCAAGGCTATTTTATTCATATTAGACATTAGATGAGGATGACTCTTTTCTCAAATAGTAATTAATAAATTAGTCATAAAAAGTCAAATAAAAGTTTGTTATGTTAGTATAATATAATGTCACGTTAGTTCATATTTTAGGAGGTGTGTGGCTGTCAGGGTGAGCAGATGATCTTTACCAGTGGCTCACTAATTTACATTATGATCAGCTAACTTAACAATTGTATAAGACCATTGTATTTCTTTTATATGGGGACACTCTTTCAAACTAAATCATTATGTGTTAAGGTATTTTTGTCGCTTGATTGTAAACTTCAAAATAAATACATGGCTTTAAAGAAGAATATTTTGGTAAATTTCGTCAGCTTTTTCATTGAATTGAGAGAAACACTGAAAAGAAGGATAATGGTACAGTCTATGCTACACTAATTATAGTATTAAGATTTTCCTCTGTGCATACATGTCCTTTACCAGTATAGTTGTGGCTGTATTATTTGTGTCTCCTTAAAAATTGCTCTTCGGAAATGTTATGTATTGTCCTCATTATTGATTATAAGTCTCCAACCATTTTTCTTCAAAAAATAATGTTTGCTAACCTTTCCAAATTTGAACCTCCAGCAGGCAGTCCATTTTTGCTTCGTGTCAAATGACGTCTGGCTGGCCTCATTACCAGAACAGGACTGGCACTCCTAATAGTCTTGTCTGCGCAAAGACATGAGGTCAGTAACAACTAACTTGCTAACTGTGGCAGACAATAGTGATGTGTTGGGACTACATTCTACCTCAGGAGGGTAACCACTTAAATTAAATTAAAAAATGCTATATCACAAGCACCATAACCTAGAAACTTTAAGACAACTAATGTTACTTTTGTATACATCACTAATTTAAGATTTCAAAGCCAAAAAAACAGTCAGTATCGGGATTTTGTAAATGCGTTCAGATATTCTTGTAATCTGATATGTTCTACCAAAAAAGACAAATTAGGAGTTCCCCTGTATAAACAAAACATATGAACTATGGTGTTTTATTGTTTGAACTGCCTAACAGTCATACCAATAAGCCATGCTGAATGGAACACTTATTTGTTTGATTTGACCGTTTTGATCTTTCTTTTTCGAAAATATGAGCACTTTTCTGCATTACTATTTTTGTTTATTTTTCCTCACCTTTGGGGCATGTTATTTTTATTACATACATTTTTTACGTAGGTTTTATTTGATTAGAATTATTGCTGGCGTCAGCCCATTGTTTGCAATTTTACTTTAGTACTTCTTTGCACAAATGATTTGGCTTCTTCTACTGCTATGCCTATCTGCATTTTCGTACTCTGTTGCCTAAGGTCGACTACAGTGAAATGTTTAACTGTTGTCAGACCAAACGTAGATTGGCTGTGCGTTTACATAGCATGGAAGAACTCCCCCTTTCTTTACCAAACGCTTTGAAGACGCTATTGCTCACACAACACAGACACAAAGCGTTTCCCCCCCACAAACCTATTATTGTGGAGCTGTCAAAACTGGGTGGGACAGGCTAATACAGGAAAATGAGTCGCAGACTGATTGGAATGACATTTCTAAGTTGATAAGTGATCTAATGCATGACAGTGACTAAAACTGTTGCTGTGTGTTGTGCAGTCTCACAGTTCTGACAGCTTCACTCATATCCATCGTACCTCCATCTGTCTCACCGGCGTTGACACTTGCTTAGTTTTGGAAACTGATATCTCATAGGCTACACTTCACAATGTCTATTTCATGTTGTACTCTTTCCTTGTTGCTTATTGCTCTGAGTTGTGCTTAGGTCTGAAAAGAGGGTTTTAAGTTCCGAGACACAACGGCTGTCTCGTACATGGATATTATCAGGACCTAGCTGAGGGTTTAGCTTGCTTTTATTTATTTTCTATTTTTAGGTTGGGGCACGTGTGTCAAACTCAAAGCCAGCTGGCCAAATAGATTTTTATCCGACCCGCATATCACGTTTGGTTTACAATAATTTTGGCCCACCTAAAGTTTAGTTGCGTTTTCTTTGTAGTTTGTTGCTTTTTTCAAACTTTTGGCCACTTTCTTCTATAATGGCTAACAGCATTTTTGCTTACTTATTTACGTTTTGCATTTCTATGCAACTATGTATGAGAAGATTATGCGAGGCATTTAATTTTTGATTAAATAAAAGCATGTCGACAATCTACATGTCTGGCCCTTGATGTGGTTCTCCTTTTCCAGTGTGGCCCTTGGTGAACTTGTATGTTGTGTGCTGCTCGGTGTCTTCCCAGTGCAGTGGCTCAAATTTCAAGGTTGACTACAAACGGGGTGTGGTTTCTTAGTGGGCCCTCTGGGAACAGTCAGGGTGGGGCTTCCCAGATGCGCAGACACACGCACACACTTACATTTGACGGTCAAACATAAATCGTGATATTGTTGCTCACACTTAACACCACTGTACTGTGGTACATTTTTAACTTGCTTTCTATATTTGTTACTTTCTAATACAACTAGCTCTAGGGTACATTTGAACTCGTGACGGTTTTTATAAACACTGGACAGCACTGTTACTTTCTGTTGCGACCCAAATCATATATGAAATACACCTGTGATTTAAGGGATATGGAACACTGCCCCTGCTATATATATTATGAATGCATTTACATATTAAAATGGGCCTACGTGTAGGGCGTACTAACACCTTGATATTTACCTACCTAGTGCATGGAATAACAAGTTATCACCATATCCTGAAGATTGTTTTTGTGGTTCTACAAATCATGTTTTAATGCTAAACATGCATGGGCCGTGGTGAATCCTTAAGATTTACTGTATCTGTGGATGGCTACTTTAGAGGCTACTTTCCCTGGAGGCCAGTGAGCAGTGGGGATTTATATTTGCTAATAATATACTGGACTCATGTTAACACTTTAATTTAAAAAAAAAAAAAAAAAAAACAATATTAACTTTCAATTAATTCAGGACTCCCTCCTTGCATTAACTCTGAGGACCCCCGAGGGGCCACTTACCCCATATTGAAGATCCCTGAAATAGACAACATGTTGTTGTTTGATTCATCTCAGTTCACTGGTTGAGATTATAATTGAAGCCATTTCAGGTAGCTATGAGATTTCGTTTTAAATAACCTGTTCTATTAGACTCTGCTGGGTTTGTTAGTAACGCTACATACAGACTCTGTATTATTTGGACTTGCTATATGACACATCTTTTTACACTATGTAGTGCATTTTGGTGAACATTTATCTTTCAACTTCTGTTATTTTATACAGCTTTTGCTATTGTGACAAAGGAGGGTGTTTAAAACTAATTTTTATTTGTTAATGAGTCATGAGTTTGCATGCCTCAAAAGAGGGATAGCATAGCATACCAAATTTAAGTAAAGTGTTTTAATAAATTTAAATAAAGTGTTTTAATAAATAACGTGTTATTTTGGGTATTTTGTTTTCTGGATTTAAAAAAAAAAAATTTGTTTATACCAATTCTTTTTGTTTGTTTTCATCGATATCGCCGAAAATTCTGTTTGCTTGTTTGTTTTATGGCTAAAAATTCTGTTTTGTTCTGTTTGACTTAACATCAGGAACCCGGTGGCTAGGTGCTCCTTCAAGTGATAAAGCGAAACATATGGTCCAGCCGTAGGTGGAATCATATCAAGCCCTACTCTCTACTGCTACCACTTTGAAATCACTGAAAGGACCACCTGGATTCACCTTCATCACACTGTAATAAGGTAGGCCTATTTGGGTTGTCTGGGGGAGACAGAGCGGGCTGAGGAGTCTAGTCTCACTGATCCGAAGTGGGAGAGGGGAGTCTGGGCTACAAAGGGGGTCTTTTAGACTAGAAAAGTGTTATTAGTGGATCGTCTCAAACCCAGTGAAGAAAATATATATGTATACATATATACGTATATCTATATATATATAGATTGCATCCCTCAACCATATTAGAGGAGAAAGTGAACTAGACTCATCAGTAAAGAGTCTCTAACCAGAAGCCCAACCAAAAATGGACCACAGACGCCCGTGGCATCCTTTTAGACTTCCGGGACTGTGCGGTCTCAGGGGAACGATGTGTTTCCTCTTCTTAGCTGCACTCATTATACTGCCACCAATAATATGGCACGACCTGCAGCTGCTAAAAAATAGGAAAATAACCAAAATCAATGCTACGAATCTGACTCTGAATCTGACCACTGATACACAACCGAGCATACCAACCATGCCTACCCATGACCATCGACGAATAAAACAAAGTCACCATGCAACCCACTCGATTACATTAACCATGGGCAGAACACAGTCATTTACTGTGGATCCATGTTCAGGACAACAATTTGTGTGCAAAGCGAGAGGAAGGGCTACCGATCAAGCCTATCTCTGCACAGAGTACTGTACCAATTGGGACCATGTGTTCCAACACTCTCACACAGATTCCGAGGGTTACAAAGCCGAAACCCAGCAGACGTCCAGATGGACCTTAGTTAGAAAACCGAATGGCCAGTCACCTAGTTGGGATAGTATAGTGACAGTGAGGAATGTAAACAAAACAGACCAGGGTATCTATTGGGTGTGTCTAGATGTCGCTGGAAAAGACCCATGTGAGAGAATTGCTATCCACGTACAAGAACCTCCAGTCAATGAACCCGAGACAAGCTTTATTTTGCAAGATCAAATTGTCACCTATCCAACCGACTTGACCCGCAAAGATAAAACAGCTATGGAATAATTGCATAAGCATGCTCCACAGTAAGACCCTATTCAAAATTAAACAACAAAAATGATGTCACAGGTTTGCAATGTATCTTTAGTCTGTTTAGCTATGCACTCTTTAAACCTCACACCTAAAAAGGAAAATACAAGTCATTGAGTTTACTGTTTCCTTCAGTAAATATTGTCTCACCTGTTACTTAAACCTTTTCCAGGTAATGACACCTGCTCCTCGAGAACAGAAGGGGAAAAAGTGTGCATCTCCTAAGCTCGTCTTGGTGTTAACATCACTACCGACATAGGTAACCACTTGGCCTCATGGTTTGTTAATCAAAGCGCCAGTAGAGCTGAGGTGTAGGGCTGTGTGGAGGCAGTTCGACGATGTATCTTCCATGCTCCACAAGCTGCACCTGAACCTGTCCCATACCGAGCAAGGAGGGGCACTCCTGGTAGCACTTTTGATGACAGATTGTGCATGTGTGATAAAACTTGATGCACCCAGAGGCGTATCTACCAGACAAGTTTATTGCACGCAATCAAATTTGGCGCGGACGTTTGAGTCATTCTTTTCTGGTGGGAAGCAGTAAACAAAATTGTATTACAGCGTTTTGCTAAATACACATGGGATGCGGAGAAGGGCATTGCTAATCCAGCTGAGAACAACTTCTCCGATGGCTTGAAAAAATTAGTAGAAAAATGTGTTATTAATATTTAACGTTGATATTAATGCTTAAGTTACGTACAATGTGAATCTGTAGCCAATTGGATGCATAAAATGTTTAAAAGATGAAAAGACATGATAATGTCAATATTGATTTCCATAGCTGTATTTATTGGTATCCTCATCTGCTGCAGGTGTTGAGCAATACCCTGTCTCAGAACTCTAATCAATAGATTGATAACTACGGCCCTATCAAAAGAGGGTGCTCCCCCAAATGGTAGCCACCCAAGAAGCCCCACTTCCAAGTTATCTTAATTAACAATTTTTACGAGATTTATACTTCCTCAGAGGAAGAAGAAGTCTAGTTCGCTGGGTCCAAATTCATCCCCTGTCACCACCCAGTGCCCCCCCTCTATCCAATTCCCATCCGTCCTATCTCCAACTGTTTTTCTATCCTCTTTTCCTGATCCTACTTTGTTTCACAGTTTTGCACGTGGCCTCAATAGGCCTTTTGATTTGAATTAATGAAACTGAAAAGCTAAAAACATAAGTCTAATCTTAGTAGTTTTGTTGTCAGTATAGCCTTAAGCAAGACATAGATTTAAAGTGTGCTTTTACAATTTTAATAGAAGTAGATGTTTATGTTGAAAGTTTTGCTGTTCCATTATGTTTAGAGATTTCCACAAAAATAAATGTAACCACCAAGTATAGTCATAGACAGCAATGTATTCTGCAGCTTACACTAGCAGCTAAATTCTACATATAGGTTACACGCACCACACCGCACTGCCATTTTTATTACCAGTATCGTAGTCCATTTTTTTTCTCTTTTTTATGTTGTTAATCATCTTATATTGTGTCTAGGTTAACAGTTAGGTAGTTAGAGATTAGGTAGTTGTTTATGTTACATAGCGTTTGCTATGTAAAAAGAGGGATATGAAATTTTTCTAAAATTTTTAGTTTCACACTTATTACAGTATGCACCGCGTGAGCAGTGCATAAAGAGGGATTGTTAGAATATATTTTGTGAAAGGGTTGAGAAAAGGTTTTAGAGTTCATGGGGCTGACCTCAATGTCTCTGTTTCCCTAGGTCAAAGGAAGGGTGAGAAAGAAACTCTGATCAGGGGAGGGAACGAGGCAAAACAATGGTCAGCACTATGCAAGCGCGGGATTTGTAACACTGTATGGAAATGACCTGGCTCTCATGGAAACTCCTTAAAGTTTGCTGGAGATTAAAACACAGGTGTTAGAAATCCAACAATAGTAGCATGCTTCTTCTGAGCTGAGAATTGGAAGTCAAGGTCATGTTTTTTATACAGTGTTACAAATTAGTCAGGAGCCGGCTGGAGCCAGAAGATCTGGACCAGATCCAAACTGATGAGGGCACCACCAGGGATGGGACAGAAATGGATAAATAGACAGCATTTTAACTTAGCAGGACCTGATGCTAGGGGAAACGCTGTCGGTCCGTTAGGAGATAGATTTTGCCTTGTATCAGATCCATGTACATGTACTTGTATTTCTGCAATATCATTCACTAAACTTGTTATTAACTTTAACTGGACGAATCCTGGTCTTGATTTGATTCCTGAGTTTTATTTCTCTGATCTACCAGTAAACGAACACAAATAGTGACCAAAGAATTGGAGTCAGGTTAAGTCTGGCCTTTTTAGGGCCAGACCGGTCAAATCGGTCACATTTTAGATTAAAATCCTACAGTAGCTAGCTGTAATAATCGATATAGCTATGGTTGTAATTCACCATGTGTTCTATTAATACGTCCATGGTATTATCTTATGAAGTTATGATACATCCGAGGGATGTATGTATGCTGTAAAGCCTGTTATGTGGATGTAACGTCATTAGCGTTTCCCAAACTGGCGGGGCTATCGGCTAGCTAGCTAGTTTCTAACATCAGGGGTAGCTAGCATGGCTGTATTAAGATCTATACATAGCTAGCTATATGCCTACATAACGTTACTACAGACATAGTGATTACATTGCCTTGGTTCTCTCTTATGATACATCCGAGGGCTGTATGCTGTAAAGCTTGTAACGTGGATGAGAGCTGAAGCCATGGATGAGCTTTGTTCACGAAAGTACAGGCTAACTGATTTTATATATAATTTTATGATAATTAGTAGCTAGCTAGCTAGCTAGTAGCACAACATAATTATTAAATCTCCTTGGTTGTCTAGCTAAATACATCTATCGTTTATTTAGCTAAGCATGTAAACGATCGGGAACAACGAAAACAGTGTTTAACATTACTGAATATTTTAGACAATGAAAACATATTATATTGATGATTGAAACATATTAACACAGATATTGAAATGAAGCGTTTATCTGCAAATAAATGCATGTGGATGCAGCTGCACAAAACAAGTATGCTTTTCTTTTCATATGTTTTCTGTCCTAGTTAAATATTAACCACATGAGACACCTAGACACCATTAGACATCTGAATCTCCCCACGGGGATAATGAAGGTTTATCTTACATTGGAATCATTTAACTATATTTATCTTCATTGCCAACTTGCATGCAAAAGCAATCACATGTTTAAATGCTAGAGACCCTCCAGGCAATGACTCTTCTGTTCAAGAGACTTCTAGTATGAGAGAGTAAAAAAGCTCATAAATGTTTGATGTGTATGTTTTTTTTTTTTTGCATGGTAGCAATCAATGCAGATAGACACTTTGCAGCTCATCACTTGTTATTCGAGCACTTACCTCCATCTTTCTGAGGAGCTCCAATCACTCTGACGAGCCACCTTTTCGTCTCAGGGCGAACTTTCTCTCCGAGCTTCACCAGAACCAACGGCTCGACCCGCTCCGATACACAGCAGGGGCAACTAACTTTAGTCCAGCTTGGTCCAACAGTGGGAGCATTGAGTTTGCTCAGGGCCTTCCCCGCTGAAGTCTTACCCTCCGGCTGCTGGGCTGTTTCACTGCTGCTGCCACCGCCACCTTCATCACCACCTGCCTTACTCATGCTGAGACTGTGAAGAAATGTTATAACAATTATAGTTCATGGTTCATCTGTTTTGGGCGTAGGACACAAATTGTCCACTGGTGTCACTAGTGTGCTTTTGAGTGATGTCTATTTAGGTAGGAAACTTTCTTCAGGTAACAGGGGGTGCTGTTAATCGGAGGAGCACAAATAGTTTTTCACTGCATCAAATCGCTACACACCGCAATCACCTCATGTGGATGTGTAAATGTTTGTTGATGGAGATTGATGGACACATGGATTCTTGCACGTTTATTTGAAGACCATTGTGATCAATAAATGTCCATAAAATGCAATGATGACTCATAGACGGATTATGGCATGGGCAAAGTGGGCACGTGCCCAGGGCCCTGCCGCTCCAGGGGGGGTGGGGGGGGAGCCCTAACGATCTGATGAATTGAAATTTTACTTTCATCGTGCGAAGCAGAGAATTCATTCACAGTATGATCAGTAGTGGTGGGCAGATCGATCCAAATATTGATAATATCGATACCAACGTTGGTATTGATATTGATCAATACCATTTTATTGAGATTGATACTTTAGTTTTAGTTTCTCTCAAGTATGCACTGCTGCGGTTTCATCAAAGAGGCAACCTGGCTGTCGGTGTCTGTGTAAGTGCCGCTGCTTTCAAGTGCCGCTCCTGACAAGAAGCTTCTTCTGGCCGTGTCTGTCTATCCCGAGCTGTATGGTATGTCAGACAGAAACTATCACAGTAAAGACAGAAAAGCACATTTGTGGGAGTAGATCAGCTGGACATCAAATGCCGCTGGTGAGTGTTGTGTTTTCATCAGTGTATGCGCTGTAAGCTTGTTGTTTGTAGTCACCCCTCTGTTAACGTAGCATTAACTCCCTCACTAATGTCAGTGCTCCCCAGCGCTCTGCCAGCACTTTTCTACCAGAGAAAAATGGACATGCCCTAATGAATGATTTCCAAGTTCCAGTTATAATTGCCAATTACCAAATGTTGGAATGCTAACATGCTTACCTAAGATGCATTAAACCTTAACATCATTCCGCATGTTAGCATTGCCATTGTTAGCATGCTAGCATGCGGATGCTAGTTTCACTGTCATAACTTGGCTATAATCCTTTTATGAGCAGACTAAAAGTCATGAAGCATTGAAGAAACACTTTTGTTAGTCAGAATGTATCTACCTGTTTCAGGACCTGTTAGTGTGCCACAAACCACTACCAACCTTTGTAACCTCTTTTCTGACATGCTGCAATAGACTTTTTATAATCCATTATTTACATATTTGACTGCAGTCATAGCTTGACAGTTATGATTTTTTTTTTTCCATCTCTGCATTTGCATCATCAGCTATTACGATACATTCAACTGGCTATGGAGCTCTTAGATTTGCATGTAAGAGTCAACATGCAAGTTTCTCTGGAGGAGAAACTTGCAGCACTAACAGCGGATAAAAAGAACTTCCTCTGTTTTGACTGCACTGCAACTGGGCTTGAAGATACACTGGCATACAGAAAAACACGTGGAAGACAAGATAAGACTGACAGAGACACATGAACACAGAACTTACAGGTTATACAGTCCCTCCAATTATGATTGAGATATGTTTTAACAGACAGAGAGAGAGAGAGAGAGAGAGAGAGAGAGAGAGAGAGAGAGAGAGAGAGAGCAATATGGTGAAAGAGGATGAGTCAGAAAATAAAACACCTTGGGAGCGTTGATGATGAGGTTCTGGTCTCTGGTATTACAGCAGGCCCACACCCCCTTCAAACTCCTGTTTGAACACACACACACACACACACACACACACACACACACACACACACACACACACGAACATGAAGACAACAACATCTATTTTCCTGAAAAGATACCGGAAAAAATACATTTTCTCTTTGCAAACACTTACCCTTAGCCTCAATGTGTGGTTCCTCCCAGCTTTGTGTTTGTGTATATGTGTATGTATGCGTGTGTGCATATAGCAGGAAGGAATGCGGAGGAACTTTTAGAGACTGCAGGGTGTGGAGGGTTGTTTGGTTTATATTCAGGCTCCTCCCTG
Organism: Sander lucioperca; assembly: GCF_008315115.2. Lineage (NCBI taxonomy): Eukaryota > Metazoa > Chordata > Actinopteri > Perciformes > Percidae > Sander > Sander lucioperca. The sequence continues at coordinate 28,088,739 of NC_050179.1, read as the reverse complement.
CTGCCTGCTCTCTGCTTTACTGCTGCTGCAGCCCAGGGTCCTACTGCTCCTCCCGCCTCTACTACTCTAACTGAGTTAAAAAAAAAAAAAAACACACCCTACCCTACCCTAAAGATGTTCCAGGGCAACTACACTGGTTTGAAAATTTAGACAATCTGCTGCTTTAAAAACATGTCAGGTAGATTAGATTAGTAACCTACTAGATTAGAACATGGTTGACCTTTATTATACTAAAACAAAAAAGCAAATCCAATGTTTGACATTTGGACAAATTACACTGTACAGCATACTACGACATCAGTGGTTAGCAACCTTTGTAAATTAAGACATTTTCTCCCACACTCAGCACTTCTCACCTTATATAAACCTTTATTTGAGCCGCATTTAAACTATTGTAATGTCATATGGTGTAACACTTTTCCCAGCCACTTGAAAAAAATTACAGACCTTACAGAAAAAAATCATACGGGCAATACTCAGACTCGTCCTTTGTTTCGTTGCCATGGTTTGCTAAGGCTTGCCGAATATAATGTCTTTCATAATGCCTGCATGATATTCCAGGTCTTTCACAGGTTAAATGATTATGTAAACTTGTTCCAATCTGTCGTCCCCAGCACACTTATGACACAAGGGAAAAACACCTAATCACTGGCAAAAAATGAAGGCTAAAGTGCACAAGCCTGAGTGTAGTTTGGAGGGGACCACAGATCTGGAACGAAATTGAATTTTTTGCATTCTGTCCCATCTTTAAGAAAAGTCTGAAGGAAAAATTGCTTATAACATATGATTGTTGAATATTCTTTAAGTCATATTTATACTGGGATCATCTGTATTTTGTGGTATTTGTCTGTGTTGTGTTTATTGTAAATTGAGTTTTTAGTGTCTGTATATTCTCTGTTAGTAGCTTATTTGGGGTTCCCCATTTCACGTGGCCTACATATGATCATTGTACCTTCTGAAATTTAGTTTTAATGATACAATGATGACATGTGAATAAAAAAAGGGTGATGAGAGGAATGTAAGAGGCTGAAAGATGATTATCATAGCAGGAAGAAGGAAAAATAATAACTACATAATGCTACACATACAGCATTATGCTTTCTAATCATTGCTAATTTATTATATTCCTATTTAATTTATTGTATATCATGTATTTTAAAAAATATTGAAGTCTGATAGTCTGAAAAGACTGAGAAGGGAAAATCACACTTTGTATGAGCTGCCCTAAACTCATAGACATGCACCGTGTCATTCGGTTGGTAACAAGACCTTTGTTTGTATTAAGGGTGTCACAGCAAATATGAGTCTACAGCAACACTAGCAGTTCTGTGAGGCTGTACTAAGGAACAGCATTGCTTTGAGGTAAATGCTAATAGCAGCATGCTAACATGCTTACAATGACAACAATGACATGCTAATATTTAGCAGGTAATTAACCATGTTACCATCTTAGGTTAGCATGTTAGCATGCTAGCTTTTGCTAATAAGCACCAAACACAAACTTTAACTGAGGCTGATGGGAATGTCATTAGTTTTGCAAAGATGACATCATAAACAAAAGCATTGGACAAAGACCACTGTTGACCTGGTAGTATCACCAAAGTCATATCTGTACCAAATTTCATGGCAGTCCATGGAGTTGTCGACATGTCACAAAAAAAGATGGCAGTGGTGCAACATTAACAACTTAGTCTATGCTTTTGTGCTGCTTTTGGATGTTCATGCGAAATAATTGCCAAACCTAAGAAATGTGGAATAACATTTTACAGTTTAATAGCCTATCACAAGAGATAACAGTAATCCTTCTTTTAAGCCAACATAAAGTTAAATGTCTGTCCTTATACTAAATTATGCTAATGCTAGTTTGTCTGTCAGGTATTTTTTTTATTTAAATTATTAGTAGTATATCAGTAAAATACTGAAAATTAAAAGATGTCGACTTCATGGTGACACTAGAGGGGAAGTCAGGGTATCACTAAGGTTAGTGTGTGTGTCATGAATGTCTATACTGTTGAAGGAGATTTACATATTGCGAAAATTCAGAGTTGTAATGAGCAGAGTGGGACCAGAGCATTCACAGAAAGAAGCTCTAGAGAGAGAGAGACAATGTCTCCCACAAAGCCTACTGAATAATAGAGCTTAATGAAAAGCCCTACTGATTAATAGTAGAGCTTAATGAAAAAGCCTACTGAATAAGAGTAGAGCATAATGACAAAGCTTATTAAAAGAAAGTAGAGCTTATTGAAAAGAAAAGAAAAAAAAGAAATTAAGAAAACATAAGCAAGCCAACAGTGGTGTGTGCTAAGTGACCTAGTTTACAGTCATTATTACACACACACAGTACATTGTCTGAAACCTTAAAGTAATCACCCCTTCTTTCTTACAGTACTATTTCACAGTATTTTGTGTTATGATCTGCTCATAAGTATGCTTGTTTGACTATATAGCCGATGGCTTTAGTATTATACTCAAATTGTTTTCGAATTTTGTAAGCCTTTTGCATTTATTTAGCCTATATACAGTAGCTTTGGCAGAATACACCCTTTAAGTGTACATCAAACTTAATTTTTGGTTACTAGGATAAGGTGTTTTATTGTTTTACCATTCTGTTTCTTTATCTTTTATGTCCTTAATGTGTGGCTATAAGCATTGTTCACCAGAAAACGTGTCATGGTTTTAAACATTGTATTGGAACAACTGTCATGATACACAAGTGAACAGGGGACAGAAAATTGTGGTTTAGCATTTAGCTGACAGGAAACCATAGCTGCTTCAGTTCGAGCATGCATACGAGGAAGACAAGACATGTGGCCTCATGCAGGTGGGGCGACGGATCTCGCCTCCACCTTGCGCTTACCTAGTAACAGTTTTCTTAAACCCTTGTGTTGACTTCGGGTCAAATTGACCCGTTTTCAATTTTTGTTTTATATCAGAAAATGTGGGACGTAGAAATAAGCGCTGAAAATGTGTAGAAGAAAAATTTTACAATTTAAAACGTTGGACAAAGCAAAAACAAACTGTGAAAAAAAAGGTGTCAAAAACCCCCAAAAAAAGTGTTTTTTTCCAAGGTTGACGGGAAGACAACACAAGACACTTCGGTCATGACGTTTGTAAGATGGCTCACTTGTCCCCCTATCAGGACGCTGTATGAGGCTTGTGATAAGGGGATATAAAAAGTGATGCCCGGAGCTGCCAGTCAGTTCATTGGTGGCTTCGCTATACTTTTTGTTACGATGAGCGAGGAAAAGTGGACCCAAACGCAGAGATGAGGCAGACAGGCAGGAGAAGGTTGTACTCGAAGATTTAATTAACAAAAAGGCAGGATACAAAGGATCCAAAAAGCAGAAAAAAACACAAGAAGTGAAGAACTGGAAGGGACGCAAAAAACACAGACACGCAGGACCTGGACACAAATGGATACAAGCTGCCGGCACAAGGACACAAAACAATCTGACAAGAGGAAAGGGGAACACAGAGGTTAAATACACGAGGTAATGAACAAATGAGGGACAGGTGATAGAACAGGTGAAACACATCAGGTCGGGGCAGGGTAATCAACAAAGGCGGGAAACACAGAGAGTAAAACTAGACCTGACAAGACAGAAAACAGACTATCAAAATAAAACAGGAAACAGGAACAACAGACAGAAAACATGACAGCAACTAAACGCAGAAACCTGACACAACACTAAACACCAGGGAGGACAGAGGACACAGGAATAACAAAACATACACAATTCAGAATAAACACAAAAACAGGAAACCTACAAAACAAGGCATAAATCTACAGAATAAAATATACAACAACAAGGAACATACAGAAATAAATAATACAGGCAACAGGAACAGGTAACCAAAATGTCCCAACCATCACAGAAATAAATAATACAGGCAACAGAAACAGGTAACAAATGTCCCAACCATCACACTTTTGCCCTTTTCTTGGAAAAACATCAGGCCTACACTGTCTCCCTCAGATGATGAGCACTGAATAAGGTAATGACAATTTAAATTAAAACTTGGTGCCTACTGAACTTGGAACCATGACCTGTCTCTACATTCCCACAATTGAACTGTAGTTGACTAGGGCGTTGGGAAAGATCAGCAGAAATTGAGGATTACACAAGGTCAATGCGAAGCCAACTCCTAAATTTAATGTAGAAGCTTAGAAACGTTGTGGTTGTGGAGTGACTGAAACTTTAAAAAGTCACACCACCAAATTTTCGGATTATATTTTTTAGTTGAATAAGTCCAGGCATAAGTGTATGTAAATGATTTAAGAACGTGCTTCCCCCCTTCCTACTGATTGTTGAATAGAAAAATCACGTAAGAACCCAAGAAAAAGCTCTGGTATGCACCTCATTTCTCGGGACTGGCGGACCAAAGACCAAATGACCTCCACGCAAACTCTGACCCATGCGTACGCACATTTTGACAATGGGAATTGGCAACGCAGATTGTGAGGTGGTGAACTGAAGTCAGACTGCAGAAAGTAAATGTGGGAAGAACTCTTTTCAAGTACTTATGCCTCACGCACATTTCTTCACTCCATATCATCCACGTTGTCATGAAGATTAATTCCAGCAGTTATTTGCACTTGTACTGAGTGATACTTGTTCCATAAACACCTTGTAAAATCCAACTCAAATCTTAAATCAAAATTTGTTCTTAATATTTTATCGGCGCTGTCTCACCGTCACATTGTCCGCTACGGAGCGCAGGAGGAGATGGTCCGAATGCATGGAATACAGGATAACATCCAACACCCTAGCATTATATAACTGCAGAATACAGTGTAAATAACTAAATATCTGTCTTTAATACTGTGCATATATCATCAAATGTCAAAGTTTAGAAATCTCTCGCGCAATCGTTACACTTGATTTTCTCATAATCGGTCCGAACTTTAATACTATTCGTGACAAAACCTGCATAAAGAAACGTGTATGTGACTTTCGTCTTCAAATTGTATCTCGGAGTGGGGGATACCACTAGTTGATACTGTGATTTTGGCAAGGTGTCTACAATCACAAATTGTTGTAAACATATAAATACTGCGGTGACCCCCGTGCGTAATGCTGCATGATGGCACCGCTGGCACTGCAGGAGGATTACGCCAATGGAAGAATCAGGAGAAAAAGAGACTTCAGGGACCATGACGATGACTGGCTAATATGCCGATTTAAATTCCCTAAAGCTGTGCTCTTGGATCTATGTACTGAATTGGGTCCAGTAGAGAGGGCAACCGTGCAATCCCGGGTCCAACTACAGGTCCTCACCACTCTGGGGGCAACCAGCTGTTTCTAGAGGGAAATGGCAGACAGCTAAGTGTTTGTTTTTTTTAAATATTATATATTATCAACTTTATCACTAAGGCTTGTTTGGATATAGTTCTGTTAAATCTTATCATATAGGTCTGGTATATCGACTCTGTCCCCGAGTGCCGTAATGCCTGCCGTTTTGGATGGTATTATTAATATAGGTAGTCTATAGATCAGGTTTCCCTACACTGTGCGAGAACAGGCCGAAATTATAATTAAAATTGCAGCAATTCCCAAGCGTCTGAGAATTTGTTTTGCTTTTTCCCCACCAGTCGTCATGATTCGGCGTAACAAAAGAACAACTGCATGCCAGGGTCATTAACATACTCAGCCAGAATTCAGGTGCTTTGCATTTACTTTTTATGGTTAAAAATGTGTGTACAAGGCGGGATAAGAGACTGATTCACGTACGCACACTTGTGGGTAATCTGTGATTTATAAAGGGAACATTGCTTACAGATGTGTGTACGCATGTTTTTATAAATCAGAATTTTTTGGGGGGGTACGCCATTTTTGGCTTTTGGGCGTATGTACACTTTTAGTAAGGATCCTACATACAGTTTTATAAATGAGACCCCAGGAGTTTCGACTGGACCTCGCTAAGCCCCCGAGGTGAGAATCAGCCAAACCCAAACTACAGCTTCACACCACTGACTATAGAAACACACGCCATTTTTCAGGTAGAGGAGTCTTAGATACCCTGTGTACATTAATAGATCTGTGTGTTTAGATCTACATCTAACGGTCTCACGAGGCTACATCTCTACAGATGTAGCCTCGTGAGACAGTCCTGATCTCGCGAGCTCCAGTTTTCCACTCGCAGATCAGTCTGGCATTTTGAGACAGAGAAAATTTGGAGCCGTTCGCCAAATGACTGACCAATCAGCGTTGGTTTTAAGGCGTGTGACGCAACCAGAAGCGACTCAGTCTAAACAACATGGCGGCTTCCATGGATGAGATGAGCGTAGCTATCGCACAAGTTTTATCCGAATTAGAAAGTATTCCTTCATTGAAAGAAGAGCAAAAAACAGCACTGGAGGCTTTTCTCGGAGGAAAAGATGTTTTTGCTCTTCTCCCGACTGGTTTCGGCAAGAGTTTGATATATCGTTGATCTGATTGTTTATCCAATCAGCTAACCAGTATTTTCGGCAATTCCCAAAAGTTCTCCAACGGAAAGTTCCCAGACGGATATGCCAAGCAAATGTGAAGCAATACATCTGGCGGAGTCAGTTTAGTAGAGATGTGCATAGGGTAGGATTTCTCGAGGCGGAGTGAGGCAGGTGATGTTGGAGGCTCGAAACCTCGGCGTCAAACAGGCTAATAGATGTTAAATTAGGAGGAGGCTTGACTCTTCCCGCCCCCCCTCCTCCCCTTCTCGCTTAGCCTACTTCTTAGGATAGGAAGCCAGGGGTCTACGGGCAGCTGACCGGATGAGTTTATTAGGATCAGTCAGAACTGGCCGCCTAAATAAGGTTACGGGCCCGCCAGCACTGAGTCTCTCTCTGTGACGGCAGATTAATGAACGTGCCGTCGCCGACCGGGCAGGCCTCGGTAAAGACTCTTTTTAAAGGGGCCCGACCCGGTTCTCCCTGCCACTGTCAAACTTAGCAAGGCGGGCTGTGACTCGCACGCGCTCTCTTTCTCTCTCTCTCTCTCTCTCTCTCTCTCTCTCTCTCTTTTAGATGAAAGGCCGCAAGGCATCCCGTTCTTCAATATATACTAAATATAATCGAAATTCATCGAATAGTTGTTGAGAAACAAATGTATTCAGTGGACCAAAGTGGTGGACTGATCGACCAACATCCCTGGTTGCAGGCACGGAGCTGTGGGCGGGCCTGGACGGGCCTGGGCCCGCCCACATTGACAGCTGGCCCACCCAATCAGAAATTCACAACGAAAAAATACTACTCTGTATAGTTAAACATGGATATTAGTACTGTATGTGGTGTATTTTATCTATAACATGTTAAAAACAGTAAAATTATAAGTAAGCCTGATAACTATTTAAAAAGTTAAGTGTGTTGGTGTTTTCATTGGTCAATGTAACATCAATGTAGCACTATTAAATCAGGCACGAACAACAGTAACGTTCGCTAGAAGTGTCATGGTATCTTGATTTTGCTTTAATATGGCTAAACAAGTTGCACTCACTCATTTTTGCTGAGGCTCAGCACACAGAAAGTTGACATAGTACTGGGAGTGAATGTCTGCAGCTGGGTGTGTGTGTGTGTGTGTGTGTGTGTGTGTGTGTGTGTGTGTGTGTGTGTGTTGGTACATGTGTATTAGCAGGACAATTGGTCAGAATACACACCACACTAGAAGGACATTTTGTATTAACAGGACAGGAGCAGTGTCCTGCTAATTTTGAAAAAATTCTAAAGATGTAGAAGTGTTTCTATTGGTCCATTGACCCTAAAAATTAAAAAAAAAACAGATGACCATTTAATACACATACACCTGATTTTGTGTATAATCTGTGTATCACCACAGCGCCCCCTATGGCCAGTTGTGTAATAGCAGGACCTCATGAATATTCACACAGTGTGTATTATTCTGAGCCTCTGATTGGTTGTCTGCAGGAAGGTCCTGATAATTCTTACACTGTCCTTCTAATTCACATGTGGCTATTTACACGGGATGAGTCGGCAATGTGATTACTCTCTATGCTAAAAAACTGGAGATTTTATAAAGGTTAGTTGGGTGCCTAATCCCAACCTTTTGTCTGACCTTAACCAATAAATTATATGCCTAAATCTAACCTTTTTAACCTCCATCAAGGGGATTTTACAGCTAAAGCTAAAGGCTAAAGCTCAAGTTACAGGTTAAAGCCTGGTTTACACTTCTGCGTAAAATCGACGCCGTACTCCACGCCATAGGCGTCAGTCTTCACTTACGCCGTTGTAACTACGCGTCGAGGCGAAGCACTGTGATTGGTTTACCTGATAGGATCATATTTCCGCTGTTTCGCACGGCGAGCCACGCCATTTGTAAATGCAGTCCCCTGCCACCGTGGGGGTGAATCGCACCACGACCAAACATGAGACGGAGAGACACAGAAGTCCGAACGGTTCATGACAGCGTCGAGGCTATGGCGGAACCTACGCATTGACATGAAGCAGAAGTATAAACCAGGCTTTAAGCTAGTAAGCTCATCATGAGAATTGAAACACAAAGCCTCTGTTTGGACCTGGTGTTAACATTATTTTTTTGTGACTGGATCACAAGTGGACAGCTTTAAATACAGGTGTGGACACACTTAATGTGTCTTGAATGCGCATAGTGATTCGATCACTCAAACCACATTTGAAAGCCAGTCTGAGCCATATGTATCCGCATTCTTACAGTAGAGTAAACACCCATAGGGCCTGGGCCACATTAGGGACAGCCTCCTTAGCTAAGTAGGTGACAGTCAGTACCTGTTTGCGCGCCACTGCTGCCTCACAACTCGTCTTACTCATTTTAACCACTGGTGTATTTCACTGGACGCTGGTACATATGATGCATTGTATAGTATAATCTGATTGTTCTAGAGCAGCTTAAAAACTTAAAAATGCACATAAAGTTAAAACAGCAGTGGAGGCTTCTACTTGAGCAGATTAGTACATGTTGATCCACTGTGGTGACCATGAGTGTAAGGCTTGTGGAGAAATGGAGGCGAACGTAGTGGGTTTCATCCAGCAGGTGAACAGTGGGGTGAAGGAGCCAGTCCACTTCATGGTAAGCCAGAGTGGTCTGTGCACAGCCAGTGCAGTTGATCCCAGTAAGATCTGTCACTAATGTAAAGGTAGGAGTCATTGGAACTGTGAATGCCCTGTTAAGTTCAGTGGCAAAAGCGTGCATGCTAAGTCTATAGCATTTACTGCTTCTGTTAGGAGAAATAATCTTTCAAGTTCATGTGTTGTTTCACCCTGTGTTACACCCTGTGATGCATACCTATCCTTGTGAGCAGGTTGGGCCTGAGATGGATTGCAATTTGGAGGAGCCTGATTTTCTTTCTTTTGTGTCTGACAGCTATGTGTCATTGGTTGGTAGTGATGTACAGGTACCTGTAAACATCTTGTGGGATGCTGTGGGCCTAACATTCATTCTTTGTGATTTCAGTGTTGCTTTTTTCTCAGAATAATGATACTGGCGACTGTGTTTTGATTAGGGGAATGGGTTTAAATGTGTTACCTGTTCCAGTGCAGTGGCACCAGCTGGACTGGGGTTTGGTCTAAGGGGAGGTGGCCATGGCCTTGCTTTCATTCCCATCTTTGTATTTTAGAAGCAATGCAGATGAACAACTTCAGCAGAGATGAATTAGCAGGGATACATTTCTGTCTGTGGGATTTCAATTTTTGTTTATCGGTATCATCATTCAGCCACCACCATAATTATGTTGAAATGCATAACAAATCAAGTTAATTAAATAAATTAAAATGTTTGTCCAGTTTTAGGCATTTGTGTAAAATAGGGTAACACACAAACCAGGGTTTGTGAGCTCAGATATATGTAGCTGCATCAGGGCGAAATCTGGGCAAGGTCTTAAATGATTATATTAATATATTTATTTCATGTACAGTGTATATCATATTTTTAGAAAGGATCTTGTCATAAAAGGTGTTTAAATTCTTTCTGATTTTCCCTAATATAACTTTATTTTACTTCATATATAAGCACTCGAGTCTGCCTTTGGAGAGTGATGGATACAGATTAAAGATTGCTGGTGGGAGATATCATTTGACTGTTGCCTCTAATAAAAGCAAAATGTATGATAAACTATTCATTTTGAAAGGTTGAATGAAAGTAACAAAATATCACTCAAACGCATTTTTTTCTTGTTCTTGAATAAATCAATTTGCTCTTTAGGCAAAAAAAAGGAATTCTCGTCCTTTTCTCGTACCCCGTCCTCTTTCATCAACTTGGTACAGTCCTATAAATTCAGGTGTGAGCCGTGAAGTGTTAGTGTCGGTACATGATCCGTTCTGCCTGCACGATCCGTTCTGCACATGCGCAAGATAATACTGTTTTACGTATCCATACGACCTGCACGATCTGTTCCACGCTAGCCTATGGCTAGCCTCCACCGGGAAGCTAACGTTAGTTTAGCTAACAGCTAATTCGGCTAACCGCTAGCTGACAGCTAGATTCAGTCTAAAATAACGTTAACTCAAACGTAATGGGAAAAGCAGGCTACAGCTAAATTAAGACTTCACAGTAATAACAATAAAGACAAGTATTGAGTGATTGTATTTTAAATGAGCACAAGTAAAGTAGAACTGACGTAACAGCTGTTATATATGTTAGGTGTTTGTTATATATGTCAACGTTTATTTTCAAGTTTTATTTTGAGGGTCTTTTAAAGTTATTACATGCTGTCTCAGCCAGCAGTTAGCCGAATTAGCTGTTAGCTAAACTAACGTTAGCTTGGCTGTCGAGCGGAAGCGTGGAACAGATTGTGCAGTGTCGTAAATCCTCGTACAACCGCACATGCGCGAACATTTTGCGCATGTGCAGAACGGATCGTGCAGGCAGAACGGATCGTGTACCGACAGTTAGTTAATACGCCATAGATGCATCTGCCGGAAACAAAAAGAAGAAGAAGAAGAAATAGAACAAATAGAAGAAGAAGATGAAGAAGAAGAAGAAGAGTTAGTTGAACACGCTTCATCCTGCTGCCGGAGTGGAGGATACGGTAAGACCCATACAAAACCCCTTACACATAGAATTTATATAAATATTGTCATGTAATTAAGCAAAATGGTATAGTTGAGGTGGTTCGGGCATAGGCTACTTGATGACGTTCGGATACACCGAAGCATCCGATTTGCGACAGCTTAGCTCGTTGTTATTAGCAAGCATGCTCGTCAGTGTAGCAGAGTTTAAAGGCACCATGCTAGTCCGCTGCACATGCATTAGAAGGACTTTGAGGCATCAAATCTTTGAAAAAATCAACTCTATCAAGCATCAAAGGTACACTACACATACACTTTGTATGGATGTTTTATTTGTTGTTTTGTGCCGTTCTTAGTGCTAGCATAAATATTGACCCTTTGCACGTGACGTCATGCTCCACTTGCGCGAAATATGAACGCCATGACGGACGGCAGAAGAGCTATGCTGTAGATGGACGGCAAGCTAAACTCGTACGTTCGTTCGTGTTTGTGTTCTCACATTCACAATGTGCAGAGTAATCCTCACCAACACAAGCATGTGTATGTATTGCCTTTCTGTTTTTTCCTGTGTAATACTCGCCATGTGAGGTTCAGATATTAGCAGGTCTGTTAGTTTTGTCCATTAGAAACAAACTCTCATTGAGTGATCGTCCCTTTGTTTCAGACTTCCAAAGAGATGCTGTGTCAGGCTGCTGATGTGGACGAATGCAGTTCCTTTGCAGTCATCATACCAGAGGTAATTTTGATCTCCAGTGACTTCACTGTAGACGTTTGAACTCATGAGAATGATATTAAGTAGTATTGAGACACACAGGTCCTGTGTAATACTCGCCATGTGAGGTTCAGATATTAGCAGGTCTGTTAGTTTTGTCCATTAGAAACAAACTCTCATTGAGTGATCGTCCCTTTGTTTTAGACTTCCAAAGAGATGGCGTTCACATATTAAGTGGCCATGATGGGGAGCCGGTTTGTCTCTGGCAGCAGCTAAGTTTCCAAAGATTAGTAGCAAACTAATAAACAGTGAGACTACAAACCAACAGCTCTCGTTTTAGCTTGTTGGTAAAACATGGCTATTAGCAGAGTAGCATGCTGTAGGCTAGTTGTGTGAAACAGTGCGGTGGACGAGAGCAGCAGACGTTTATTACCTTGTCTCAGGTTCGCTCCGTGGAATGGATGAGTACACTGAATGTTTTCTACAAAGATGATGTAGCAGCATGTTTGCAGCTTAAAATGATCCCAAACTTTCTGTCGTTATCTCTCGCCTGTCTCTTCTCTTAGACCCTCGCTATTTTTGTCTTCCTTCAATTGTAATCTGGGCCGTCAGTCTTGTGTATAGACAGTATATAAACGTCTCGTGTCCACAGAAGCGTCAACGTGTTGTGCGCTAGTAATAATCCTCCGTGCGGAAACGCAGTGAGCCGTACAACCTTAATTACGTTGATTTAACGAAGCCTCGAGGCAAAGAATTTTGCATCGAGGATTTTTTGTAATGGAATTATTCGAGGAATCGTTTCAGCCCTAATTGAGACACACAGGTCCTGTGTAATCCTCACCATGTAAGGTTCAGACATTAGCAGGTCTGTTAGTTTTGTGCATTAGAAACAAACTCATTGAGTGATCGTCCCTTTGTTTTAGACTTCCAAAGAGATGCCGTGTCAGGCTGCTGATGTGGATGAATGCAGTTCCTTTGCAGTCATACCAGAGGTAATTTTGATCTCCAGTGACTTCACTGTAGACGTTTGAACTCATGAGAATGATATTAAGTAGTATTGAGACTAGGGCTGCAGGTATCGATTATTTTAGTAATAGAGTATTCTACCGATTATTCCATCGATTAATCGAGTAATTGGATAAGAAATACTTAGTAAGAAATACTTAGTAAACAGCTGTAGTAAATATGTATTATTGCTGTTCACAAGAAAAAAAAGGAAACCTGTCTTTTGTATATATACTTTTGTATATCCTTTTTTAGAAAAAGCAACATTTTGTTTTGCCAAATTCCAAGACCCTTAAAAAAAAAGTACATTTTTGGTGGCCCAAATGTTAATATTTTTCACCCCCTTCCCCTTCTTGCCTCTGGCTCTTTGCACTGGATATGTAAAGAGCTGTTCACTAACCAGAAGGTAAATGTGACGGTACAATGCTTACAGCAGGGCTATTCAGCTACAATGTTCTCGGGGACACATTTTCAGAAGGCTACAGTGAGGAGAAAGAATGAAGAATGCAGACATCACCGGCATGATGACGTCATTCACGTGCATATTAAGTGGCCATGCTGGGGGGGGGGGCGGTTTGTCTCTGGCAGCAGCTAAGTTTCCAAAGATTAGTAGCAAACTAATAAACAGTTAGACTACAGACCAACAGCTCTCGTTTTAGCTTGTTGGTAAAACATGGCTATTAGCCAAGTAGATGGCTGTAGGCTAGTTGTGTGAAACAGCGCGGTGGACGAGAGCAGCAGACGTTTATTACCTTGTCTCAGGTTCGCTCCGTGGAATGGATGAGTACACTGAATGTTTTCTACAAAGATGATGTAGCAGCATGTTTGCAGCTTAAAATGATCCCAAACTTTCTGTCGTTTTCTCTCGCCTGTCTCTTCTCTTAGACCCTCGCTATTTTTGTCTTCCTTCAGTTGTAATCTGGGCCGTCAGTCTCGTACATAGACAGTATATAAACGTCTCGTGTCCACAGAAGCGTCAACGTGTTGTGCGCTAGTAATAATCCTCCGTGCGGAAACGCAGTGAGCCGTACAACCTTAATTACGTTGATTTAACGAAGCTTCGAGGCAAAGAATTTTGCTTCGAGGATTTTTTGTAATGGAATTATTCGAGGAATCGTTTCAGCCCTAATTGAGACACACAGGTCCTGTGTAATACTCGACATGTGAGGTTCAGACATTAGCAGGTCTGTTAATTTTGTGCGTTAGAAACAAACTCATTGAGTGATCGTCCCTTTGTTTTAGACTTCCAAAGAGATGCCGTGTCAGGCTGCTGATGTGGACAAATGCAGTTCCTTTGCAGTCATACCAGAGGTAATTTGATCTCCAGTGACTTCACTGTAGACGTTTGAACTCATGAGAATGATATTAAGTAGTATTGAGACACACAGGTCCTGTGTAATCCTCACCATGTAAGGTTCAGACATTAGCAGGTCTGTTAGTTTTGTGCATTACAAACAAACTCTCATTGAGTGATCGTCCCTTTGTTTTAGACTTCCAAAGAGATGGCGTTCACATATTAAGTGGCCATGCTGGGGCGGTTTGTCTCTGGCAGCAGCTAAGTTTCCAAAGATTAGTAGCAAACTAATAAACAGTGAGACTACAAACCAACAGCTCTCGTTTTAGCTTGTTGGTAAAACATGGCTATTAGCAGAGTAGCATGCTGTAGGCTAGTTGTGTGAAACAGCGCGGTGGACGAGAGCAGCAGACGTTTATTACCTTGTCTCAGGTTCGCTCCGTGGAATGGATGAGTACACTGAATGTTTTCTACAAAGATGATGTAGCAGCATGTTTGCAGCTTAAAATGATCCCAAACTTTCTGTCGTTTTCTCTCGCCTGTCTCTTCTCTTAGACCCTCGCTATTTTTGTCTTCCTTCAATTGTAATCTGGGCCGTCAGTCTTGTGCATAGACAGTATATAAACGTCTCGTGTCCACAGAAGCGTCAACGTGTTGTGCGCTAGTAATAATCCTCCGTGCGGAAACGCAGTGAGCCGTACAACCTTAATTACGTTGATTTAACGAAGCTTCGAGGCAAAGAATTTTGCATCGAGGATTTTTTGTAATGGAATTATTTAAGGAATCGTTTCAGCCCTAATTGAGACACACAGGTCCTGTGTAATACTCGACATGTGAGGTTCAGACATTAGCAGGTCTGTTAATTTTGTGCATTAGAAACAAACTCTCATTGAGTGATCGTCCCTTTGTTTTAGACTTCCAAAGAGATGGCGTTCACATATTAAGTGGCCATGATGTTTGTCTCTGGCAGCAGCTAAGTTTCCAAAGATTAGTAGCAAACTAATAAACAGTGAGACTACAAACCAACAGCTCTCGTTTTAGCTTGTTGGTAAAACATGGCTATTAGCAGAGTAGCATGCTGTAGGCTAGTTGTGTGAAACAGCGCGGTGGACAAGAGCAGCAGACGTTTATTACCTTGTCTCAGGTTCGCTCCGTGGAATGGATGAGTACACTGAATGTTTTCTACAAAGATGATGTAGCAGCATGTTTGCAGCTTAAAATGATCCCAAACTTTCTGTCGTTTTCTCTCGCCTGTCTCTTCTCTTAGACCCTCGCTATTTTTGTCTTCCTTCAATTGTAATCTGGGCCGTCAGTCTTGTGCATAGACAGTATATAAACGTCTCGTGTCCACAGAAGCGTCAACGTGTTGTGCGCTAGTAATAATCCTCCGTGCGGAAACGCAGTGAGCCGTACAACCTTAATTACGTTGATTTAACGAAGCTTCGAGGCAAAGAATTTTGCATCGAGGATTTTTTGTAATGGAATTATTTAAGGAATCGTTTCAGCCCTAATTGAGACACACAGGTCCTGTGTAATACTCGCCATGTGAGGTTCAGACATTAGCAGGTCTGTTAGTTTTGTGCATTAGAAACAAACTCTCATTGAGTGATCGTCCCTTTGTTTTAGACTTCCAAAGAGATGCCGTGTCAGGCTGCTGATGTGGACGAATGCAGTTCCTTTGCAGTCATACCAGAGGTAATTTTGATCTCCAGTGACTTCACTGTAGACGTTTGAACTCATGAGAATGATATTAAGTAGTATTGAGACACACAGGTCCTGTGTAATCCTCACCATGTAAGGTTCAGACATTAGCAAGTCTGTTAGTTTGTGCATTAGAAACAAACTCTCATTGAGTGATCGTCCCTTTGTTTTAGACTTCCAAAGAGATGCCGTTCACATATTAAGTGGCCATGATGGGCGGTTTGTCTCTGGCAGCAGCTAAGTTTCCAAAGATTAGTAGCAAAACTAATAAACAGTGAGACTACAAACCAACAGCTCTCGTTTTAGCTTGTTGGTAAAAACATGGCTATTAGCAGAGTAGCATGCTGTAGGCTAGTTGTGTGAAACAGCGCGGTGGACGAGAGCAGCAGACGTTTATTACCTTGTCTCAGGTTCGCTCCGTGGAATGGATGAGTACACTGAATGTTTTCTACAAAGATGATGTAGCAGCATGTTTGCAGCTTAAAATGATCCCAAACTTTCTGTCGTTTTCTCTCGCCTGTCTCTTCTCTTAGACCCTCGCTATTTTGTCTTCCTTCAATTGTAATCTGGGCCGTCAGTCTTGTGCATAGACAGTATATAAACGTCTCGTGTCCACAGAAGCGTCAACGTGTTGTGCGCTAGTAATAATCCTCCATGCGGAAACGCAGTGAGCCGTACAACCTTAATTACGTTGATTTAACGAAGCTTCGAGGCAAAGAATTTTGCTTCGAGGATTTTTTGTAATGGAATTATTCGAGGAATCGTTTCAGCCCTAATTGAGACACACAGGTCCTGTGTAATACTCGCCATGTGAGGTTCAGACATTAGCAGGTCTGTTAATTTTGTGCATTAGAAACAAACTCATTGAGTGATCGTCCCTTTGTTTTAGACTTCCAAAGAGATGCCGTGTCAGGCTGCTGATGTGGACGAATGCAGTTCCCTTGCAGTCATACCAGAGGTAATTTTGATCTCCAGTGACTTCACTGTAGACGTTTGAACTCATGAGAATGATATTAAGTAGTATTGAGACACACAGGTCCTGTGTAATCCTCACCATGTAAGGTTCAGACATTAGCAGGTCTGTTAGTTTTGTGCATTAGAAACAAACTCTCATTGAGTGATCGTCCCTTTGTTTTAGACTTCCAAAGAGATGGCGTTCACATATTAAGTGGCCATGCTGGGGGGGGGGGGGGAGCCGGTTTGTCTCTGGCAGCAGCTAAGTTTCCAAGGATTAGTAGCAAACTAATAAACAGTTAAACTACAAACCAACAGCTCTCGTTTTAGCTTGTTGGTAAAACATGGCTATTAGCAGAGTAGCATGCTGTAGGCTAGTTGTGTGAAACAGCGCGGTGGACGAGAGCAGCAGACGTTTATTACCTTGTCTCAGGTTCGCTCCGTGGAATGGATGAGTACACTGAATGTTTTCTACAAAGATGATGTAGCAGCATGTTTGCAGCTTAAAATGATCCCAAACTTTCTGTCGTTATCTCTCGCCTGTCTCTTCTCTTAGACCCTCGCTATTTTTGTCTTCCTTCAATTGTAATCTGGGCCGTCAGTCTTGTGCATAGACAGTATATAAACGTCTCGTGTCCACAGAAGCGTCAACGTGTTGTGCGCTAGTAATAATCCTCCGTGCGGAAACGCAGTGAGCCGTACAACCTTAATTACGTTGATTTAACGAAGCTTCGAGGCAAAGAATTTTGCATCGAGGATTTTTTGTAATGGAATTATTCGAGGAATCGTTTCAGCCCTAATTGAGACACACAGGTCCTGTGTAATACTCGACATGTGAGGTTCAGATATTAGCAGGTCTGTTAGTTTTGTGCATTAGAAACAAACTCTCATTGAGTGATCGTTTGTTTTAGACTTCCAAAGAGATGCCGTGTCAGGCTGCTGACGTGGATGAATGCAGTTCCTTTGCAGTCATACCAGAGGTAATTTTGATCTCCAGTGACTTCACTGTAGACGTTTGAACTCATGAGAATGATATTAAGTAGTATTGAATTTTGAATAAATTCTTTTTAAAAAAAGGTTATTTAAAAGTAGTTTGTTTTCATTGATGATTTCTTTGTCTTTTTTCTAGTTTCTCTGGAATCTGCAGTCTCATAATCGTGGTGCAGAGACAGCTCTAAGGAGTCATTTTGACCGAAAACTGTGTCAAATTCGTCCCCAGGTTTGTTTTCTGTTGCCATCGCTCATCTTATCGCGATCTGGACGTGAACGGCACTGAAACATCGCGATGATAGCGATGAATCAATAGATAAAAAACCAAACAACGCAGAGTGTTTGGTTTTTTTGTCCTATCCTAGAATGTATCTGTGTTGTAGCCGGTCTATGAGCCAGACCTCCACAGCGCCAGACTAATCCCACTGTAACCTTCAGGTTCAAGATGAAGCAGCAACATAAATACTTGTTTACAATACTTGTATTGTGTAAGTTTGCACTTCATGTGTTACACTTGTTGAATAAAGTTTTGGAGAGAAAAAAATACACACAAATGCTCTTCTGCATTGTTTATTTGACACATACACTAAAACAGCTTTATAAATCAGACCAACAACTAGTGGAAACTAATACGGCCTGAAACAACAGCCCTGTATTTAATCCTACCTTCATGAAGGATATAATGTTCAGTGTTACAGAGGTGTTGATTCAACTGTATGTTCATTTTAGACGCTGTAACTTGTGGTATTGCATTCGCCTATATACTGAGAGGTGTTTGTCTACAGCATTTATATCAAGGAGAGTAGACCCTTCTGTGTTCACAGCTAATAAACGTAACAGGTATGGGGTGGTTGGGGAGGGCGATGGCTTTGCAACAGTTTCACTACATGTAGACAATGTCCTCAAATTACAGCAACTCATCAGGACCAAACAATATTCAAAACTAGGGCTGCGCAATATATTTTTTTTTTTTATCGTCCTCGCAATATCAACTGGCACAATATACACATTGTGAAAGACTGCAACGTATCGCAATAGTGTTAGTTGAAAGAACATATCAGTAGAAAACTGCACTTTAAAATGTAACTAGGGCTGCACAATGAATCAAATTTTAATCACGATTTCGGCTTCCCACGATCAAATTCACGTGATCGAGCGGTATTGGAAGATAATTGGAAGTTGAACGAGCAAGTATCTTGAACAACGAAAATGATAATCCATCTATAACGAATTCCCTTTTTCTCCTTTAAGCCCTGCGGAAAATGTTTCATCAGGCATCTCAAGACTGCTGCTCTAGTATAATTTCCTGGATTCGGGAACTATGTGGATGATTCGGGACAACTGCCTAGATTCAGGCCCACCTCGACTTAATCCAGGCCCACCCATCTGTCACGTTCTGCATCCGCCACTGCCTGGTTGGGAACAAATGCTCTATGTTCAACATAAATGGAGCTCTCTGAAAGTCGTTTGACGTTTAATTTGTATGTTATTATTATTATATTATCATTTTGGCAACTTTATACGCTTTTCACAAGGCAACTGGATCTCCTGCCTGGTAAATGGCCACATCTTTCGAACTCTATTCCCAGTGCGTAAAGTCTCTAAGCCGAAGTGAGATAACCATGAAGGCATCACTCTGACATCATCGCAGTTTATTTTCTGTCTTGACAAAGCTCCTCCAGAGCAACATAAGTTATTACAAGAAATTATCAACTGATTTCAGAGGCTCCCCATTAACACTTCATCACTGAGTGTTAGATAAGACCCATATACATCACAATACTGCACAAAGTGCAACTTAAGTAGTTGTACATTTTTATTCCCAACTTGTATATAGGTTTGTACATTCTTTCCTTTTTATTTTTTATCTTTATTTTTTTGAATAATGTTCTTGTATTCTATCCTATGCATTTATTGTATATTCTGTATGTGTGCTGTGTGCCTGATATTTTGCTACTGTAGCACTGAAATTTCCAAATTTGGAAAATTCCAATAAAGTCTATCTAAACTAATCTAATTTATGAGTGCCCCTATAAATGTAGTAAACAGCAATCAAATAAAAAGTAAAAGACAGGCGGACATCAGAATTATACAGACTTTTTATTATTTACAAATAGCCAGCATTTGCATAGACATTTAAAATTCCAAAATAAAAGTTATTAAACATATTATAGTAAACTGATTTAGGAGATTTTACGCTGCATAATTTAGCAACAGGAAAAGTTCACCAGTCAGAATCAAGGCTTACAAGCTGTTGTCCTTTATCTGTATCATATAAATATACCTTAATAAGATCTGTATGTAATTTTTTCCAACAGGTGGAATCATTTCACTTTGCCAAGCAGCCGACACAATCAGTATGCATTATTACACCAATCATTATTATGGTGTTCGCTATCTTCACCATCAAACATTTTTTTTGGTTCTTTGTGCAGTAATGGCTTTGTGGTACGTAGTCATTGTATTAAAGTCAGAATTCTTTTTTTGATGCCTTAAACATTCATATGAACTGGACAGTGTGCAGCGTAAGACAGACAGTGTTATGGTTTTATATAAACCATGTGTGCTGCAGACAACAGTTTGACATTTTGGTGCAGTTATAGCTCAAGCCTGCAAGCCCTGGTGAAACCTATTCAACTTTTCTTTTATCAGAAAAGTTTTGGTGACACAGCCCTCTTAAGGTTTATCTGAAGACTTAATTAGTACTGCAGCACTGAATATTAAGAAAAAAAGATTCGGAAATAGAATCATTTTAGTGCATTATTTTACTATTCTTAGAAAATTGTTATTATACATACATCACATATGTAAGAATGTATGTACATATATATTATGTAGCAGGGTCTTTCTTCAAACTAGAAAAGGGGATTAAAAAAAAGATTTTCTGCAGTTGTAGTATATTCCCACAGTGCTCTACCTATTTATATAAATGGTTTTAATTAAGTTTGTTCTGCTGTAGTTATCAGTATTGTTGTCGAGTGTTTAGAAGAGACATTTTGAGGATCCACCAGTCACTATCAAGACCTGCTGCTGTCCAGTCAGATGGCTGATCCATCGTCAATCTGCGGGGATCTGCAGGGCCACTTTAATTGGATGGAGTGGGACCTGAAGGGGGGTCTGGAGAAAATAAACCCACTCTTGTCACCTAGCTGACCCTGTGACCTTTGACCCCAAGATCCCCACAGCAGGAAGTCTGACAGGCTGGCCTCATGCCTTGAACTCTGTCCCTCTGAAATGCTCTATATCCATCCATCTTTACATCTACATGCATTTTCATAATGTCTAAGCGATAAGAAAATATCTGCTCTCTCTGACAACATAAAGCTGGTGCAAAAAGAATCTCCTCTTCTGTACAAAGCATCTTACAAAATATTTTTTCTACATCGTTGTTGTATCATTAATGACGAAAAGAAAAGAAAATGGAGGAAATATTACAAAAGACTCGCAAAAATATATCTCCACATTTCAGGCTCTGCTTCACATGACATCAACAGTACATTGCATTAGTAGTGCCCTACAGTATAGTTTCACTTATGCAGCTTTGCTTATAATAAATGAAATCTAAATGGCCAAATAAATCGCAGCATGTTCAACTATCTGAAACCAAATGTTATCGGTTCACAGTTGTTTAAAAAACTACAGTGAGGCCAAACATGGTGGAGAGAACTTCTCTTGACTGTTACAAACGTGCAGTGCAATAGAGTGTAGCAAGCGCGTCGGGGTAGCTTAGTGATTGACGGCAAAAAGAGATGCAGTGATGAGGAATGTTCAAGCTGCAGTTAGTGTGGAGGAAGGGTAAAGGTTTCTTTCCTGAGTTGGTTCACTATTTTGGGGGCTCTCTCTCACTCAGTCTCTACATACACTCTCTAACACACTTTCTGTCTCTCTGTCCCATCCGATTCCTTATCCGTCTTCCACATTCACCCACTATCTTTCACTTCTTTTTCCCTCTGTCCTCTGAAGGGAGCTACGACAGTGTGTGTGTGTGTGTGTGTGTGTGTGTGTGTGTGTGTGTGTGTGTGTGTATATATATTTCCATTGGTAATGTGGGTCTACATTTATTTGTGTTATGCTGTTGGCATTCTTAGGAACCAGTGAAAGAGCGTGTATTTTGAGTATTTTTTGAGTTTCTTCAGTGTGAAGAGTTTTGAATGTGCTCTGCAGTATTCTACAGCGATAGAGGAATCATCCAATTCCTTCAAATTCAATTTAACCACAACAATCAAAATATATAGATGACACCTCCTAGCTGTACATTATGATGTTGTGAATGGCTATAGGGTGATGATTTGGCTGGTGAGGTCAGTGCAGTGAGGAGCACAGCAGTAGTAAATGTTGGTTTGGTTATAAAGAATGGCACAGAAAGGCCTTACACCTGTGCATGAATGATCACAGTGAGGAAACAGTGCGGAGTGGTCCACGAATACGCAAAAAGCAAAAAATGTGTTGCTGGCTGGAATAAAAAAGCAGGATGATATGTGATATAGTATGGATGTATGGATTAGTTGCAGTGGCCAAGGAGTCCGCAGAAGTGGAGCCGCCTCCTTTGTTGTGAAAGCTATGGCTGCAGAGATTGAATGAACGGTGTGTGTTCCCGCTTATAGGATGTGGGCTGGTTGCTCAGGAGGGTTGATAAGTCCTACGGCCCTACAGGAGAGCCATTTCTGCGTTAGAATTTCTCATCGGGGATGACTGTGTTGAAGGGGTGGTCCCAGAACTTGGTGGTGATTCCAAAACCTGGAGAGAGAAAAAGAGATGACATTAGATAGATCAAACACAAACAGAAGCAAGGAGAATCAAAATGATCTTAATTAAATTATCACATAGGATCTTCCTTGGTCCAAGGCCTATATGTGTTTAGGTGTTGTCATGGACTCAGACCTGAATTTCAATAGCTACATTAGGACAATTACAAAGTCGGCCTATTATCACCATAAGAATATATCAGGGGTTTAAGGACTTATGTCTCAGCTGGATTTAAAATTTTTGCTTTGATCTTCAGTAGAATTGCCTACTTTAACTGTGTCTCCCTAAACAAAAATCAATTAGACAGCTGCAGCTGATTCAGAACTCTGCTGCTGGAGTCCTCAGTAAGACCAAGAAAGTGGATCACTCCAGTTCTGAGGTCTTTACACTGGCTTCCTGTCTCTCAAAGAATTGATTTCAAAATATCACTGTTGGTTAATACAGCACTGAATGGACCTCTCAGGTCGTCTGGGATCGGTCTGCTTTCTGTCCCCAGAGTCAAAACCAAACACGGAGAAGCAGCATCCAGTTTTTATGCACCACATATCTGGAACAAACTCCCAGAAAACTGCAGGTCCGCTGCAACTCTCAGTTCTGTAACTTTTTTTTCTTGTATTTTATAGCTGTCTTTATTGTATTTTAGCTGGTTTCATATTCTCTTTAACACTTTTTTTTAATCGTTTGTAACTGCTCTTAAATGTTTTATGTAAAGCACTTTCAATTACCTTGTTGCTGAAATGTGCTTTACAAATAAAGCTGCCCTGCTTTGCCTATACTGTATGTCTATTAAATTCAGGTTTCCAGAGCTCACCTGCTCTCTGGTGCTCAAAGTGGTGTTTGACGTGGTAGGCCTTCAGGTTGTACATATACGAGCCTCTTTTTGGTGAGCCATAGTGAAGGTAGTAGTGGATCATATCATATACCACGTAGCCACACAGTCCTCCGACAAACACCGATGTCCCGAGGATGACTGGTAGTGTGCTGCAGAGGAACAGATATAAACTTCCCACCATTAAGGAGGCCAGGCCGGGGGGGAAGACCAGCCGAGAGCCGTCAAACGGAGACTGTGGAGACAGATATCATACACTGAGACATTTTACTTACATCTTTATAAATACTATTTAAGTAGTTGTACATTTTTATTTCCAAATTGTATATACATTTGTACATTCTTCCCTTTGTATCTTTATTTTTTGAATATTTGATTCTTGTATTCTATCCTATTTATTATTTCTTGTATATTCTGTATGTGTGCTGTGTGTCTGATATTTTGCTGCTGTAGCACTTAAAATTTCCCAATTTGCGATCAATTAAGTCTATTTAATCTAATGATACTGAGAAGCAACAGATAGAAACTACCACAAATAATGAATTATTTAACACAAGTTAACAGTACTGTATCTACTTTTTTCGGGGTTTCAAAAGCACAAAAAGCATTTGTTTGTTTTTGTTTGTTTTAAGAGAATCATAATCATCGATGTTAATTCTAAATAGTGGTAATCCTCCATTTGCATTCAGAAAAAAGAAGTCAATATGAAATTGAAACTATGGGGAATAGGAAGACAGTTGTTTATTACCAGCAATATAACGCTATTCATTAACTGTGCTGTAAAGTATGCATAATAAACAAATACAAGTTTATGATTGAACCAGTTTTAGGACCGTGAGACCTGCCCCGTCCCTCAGCCTCTGTGGTGTTGTGTGTTTCTACCTTGTGGTGCTGTCCATGCAGGAGGAAGTGCAGAGTGATGAGGTAGTAGTTATGAGCTGGGGGTTTCATGTGAAAGACAAAGCGATGGATGCAGTACTCGATCAATGACCACAAGAACCAGCCCAACAAAAAGAGCAGTGGGAAAATGTGCTCATGGATTGGGATAGAGAAGTCTGGCAACACAAACACACACACACACAAACACACACACACACACACACACACACACACACACACACACATACACGCACACACAAATATTGACATAGATGTATACACATATTAACTGGACATGAAGATGATGACAAACATGTTGTATTGTATGGTTGTGTGCGTACAAAACTGAGAATGTGGATGTGTAACTGAAAACGAAAGTGTGCAAGAATGTCTGGTGCTAATGTCTTCATAATGTCAGCATGCATTGTAATATGGCTGTGTGTGAGGGCAGGCACGTGTGTGTGTAATACCTGAAGTGAGTTCTAGCCTGGTGGTGCCCTTAGCCAGGGTGGTGTAGCAGTGCCAACTGAAATAAAACACAACAGGAAGCCACACCACTGGCACCCAGTACCTGTAGCAAGAGAGCATATAGCAATATGGTCATAATCTTAATCTTTTTAGAAGAAGAAATGTCCTTGTGGTGGTGCAGTCTAATGGCCAGGAGAGCAGGGATCTTAGACAAGCTGAAAAAGCTGAAGAAGGTAAAGTGAAAAACAAATGTTCTGTGTTCCTGTAATAGGGACTCTGAAGCTGCTCTTGAAACCAACAGCTGCTCCAGTGTAGCTGCTTGTTGAACTCAACAGCTGTGTGACTGTGGTGAATTGTATGAAAGTGAATTAGAGTGGGACAGATCTTAAGCTATCAGTGTTAAAATAGGCTTAGGAATCACTGACAATAACTGTTTGAATGTGGTTCCCAAACTTGTTTTGTCTGACGCACCCCACAGCCCATTCAGATGGGCTCAAGTAGGCTCTACATTGAGACCACACTTCATGTCCCAAATGTGTTTATTTAATTTATTTGTAAAGGGATTAATTATAGTTAATTATAAATGATCAGTACAATACCACTGATACAATACCAGAGTCAACAAGTCTCCTGCTGCAGCAACACTTCAATTGCAAAAACTGCAGAATCGGTTTACATCAAACTTATAATGGCATCTGAGAATTTCACACATTCATATGTGGAAACCTCAGGAATGGACAAAGATGTAAAACCAAGCCAAGTTTTGTTTGCAAGTCTATAAAACGGAATGTATATTTCATAAAAATCATATTGACTGTACACACACACACACACACACACACACACACACAAACATGTACACACACAGGAGGTGGCCTATGGAGAGAAAGAGAGGGACACACACGCACATCAACAGGCACACATACAAGCATGTGCACATCTACTGTATGTATTTTAAGTGTTGTTACATTTAATTTAAAGGAATTAGATGAGTCCTCTATAGCTGTAGAATACTGCAGAGCACATTCAAAATTCTTCACACTGAAGAAACTCAAAATATATGTAAAATATACGCTCTTTCACTGGTTCCTAAGAACACAAATGAATTTAGACCCACAATATACCAATGGAAATATATATATATATATACACACACACACACACACACACACACATATACACACACATATATAGACATATACAGAGAGTCTTTTACCATGAAGTCTTGGTGCTGGCCTCCAGGAAGGGGTTTCCAAACAGTCTGATTGGTCTGTCGACTGGCTGGTGAACCCACGCATCATATTTCTCTCTGAGGTGGCCCACCTGCCATGCCAGGGGCTTCCGCCAGTCCACCAAATCCTGTGGAGATACACACCAATGAGAAATAAGGAAAACATATTCTATACAGGTAAATGTGACTGTGCTGGAGAAAGCACACAGAACAGCGTTATACCAGAAACCTTGTTGCATCCACCAGGTGGTAGCAGAGAGTTAAAAATTGATGAATCGCTCTAACACTTGTCAAACCAGGGGTGACTGCTTGTATGTTTGATTGTGTTGTGTTTGTGGGAGTATAATTGAAAATTCTGAGTCCAAACACCAGAGAGTAAGCTACTTTTGTAGGCTCATGCTTTACAGCCACACATGAGACACACAGCTCTGGTGTGGATGATAGTACAGTCAAGTTTCACACTCATCTGTGGTCAGTTTTGTAATATATCCATACATGAGTACAGTAAAAGCATGACCAGAGTAGAATAGATCACATAAAATTAAAGCAGACAGTTGAAATGTTATTCTTAATTTCAATTGTATTACTTCAGAAGCATTATATGATCCCAACTCATGCACTTCTAAATGGTGTTTATTCTGTATTATTCGGGAATGATGATTATTGCCAATGTGACGGTGCTTCCCTTATGAAACCCCTCTGAGGACATTTGTGTCAGGCACGGACTGACACAAATGAGGTTGATTGCCTAGGTGGATTAAAAGTAATTACAGGTTACAGATGATAACGTGTTTATGGCACTTTTGCTGGCACTGACTGGTCAGCTACCGGTTATATAACTGTAGTGTTTGCCAACATCAGAGCATTGCACCCATCTCTGTCCTTTATTTCCTCTGTTCACTCAGGACAAAGTGATACTGGTGATGCAGCTTATTCTGCGTTTGTGCTGACAGTAAGTATTGGTGTGCAGTACATTGTATAAGGCTACAACAATAATAACCACATTCTACAGAAAAAGAAAAAACATTGGGTAAAAAATATGTGAAATAAACTTAATTAGTATTTTTCTTAATTCGTATTTAGCACAAAAGCTAGAAAAAAAACTACTCAAAACTACTTTGTCAAATTTTTCACAGCAGCTACATAATGCAGACCTCAGTGAACGTGTGGTGTATAAAGTATGTATCTGTCTGTTTTGGATTTGTATTTATTATAAATAAAGATGATGAGAATTTGAGACCTGCCCCCTGAACTTAAAGGACAATTCCGGCACAAAATGAACCTAGGGGTTAATAACATAGGTGTACCAAGTCGAACGTTCTCTGGGATCGGTTTTCATGCAAAACGAATGCGTCTCTAGCTTTCAACAAGCTCCGCAAACCGGTGGTTAGCTGCTAACGCTAGCTTTCAGGGCAGATGGTAAATCGCTATTTTATACCACTAACAAGGCTCAAAATAGCACATCACACAACGGTAGCATAATGAGGGTCCCTACATGACAGTAGACTGTAGCGTTCATGTTTACATGTGGGTGCCATCTTGGAAAACAGTCATGAGCAGTCGAACGACGAATAGCGTGCAACCAATAACCAGTAACATAGCTCAAACAGCGTTCGTGATTCGACTGCTCATGACTGTTTTCCAACATGAACGCTACTGTCTTTATAATCTATCTTTTTAATAAACTGTCTGTACACTTACAAAGTTCTCAATGCTTCGGTTTACATGTAAGGACCCTCATTATGCTACCGTTGAAGTGTGGTGCTATTTTGACCCTTGTTAGTGGTATAAAATAGCGATTTACCATCTGCCCCGAAAGTTAGCGTTAGCACCGGTGGGAGTGTGTCTATGTTCCTCGGGTCCTATGTTCCCTGGGTCCTATGTTCCCCTCATTGTATAAGACAGGAAAAAGTAACCGGGGACCGGGGAACATATATGTTCCCCGGTCCCCGGTTACTTTTTCCACCATTACTGCCAAATTCCATGGGCTGTTTGACGCGCATATGCAAATAGGCCTAGACGAGGAAAGATTAGGTCAGGGGTGGCAAACCTGCAGGTCTCGAGCTGCATGCGGCTCTTTGGCTGCTCTGTTAATTATGTCACTTTATCTTGGACCATTGGGTTAGGGTTAGGGTAACCCTTTTTTGGGAAAAACGGGGAACATAGGACCTTTTTTCTAAAAAAAACATAGGGATGACCCCCCCCCACCGGTTTATCCCAGAGAACGTTCGACTCGGTACACATATGTTAACCCCTAGGTTCATTTTGCGCCGGAATTGTCCTTTGTTGTATGTACAATCAAAGTCATATTGCAATAATAAATTAAAAAAAACAGAAGTACAGTAGAAAGTAAAGGAACATTAAACTAACAACTGCACTGAAATCAGCTGCAAGATATTCATGCTGGGGGAAGCCCTCGTGGCTTGCTGATAACTGGCAGACCTTGAGATTCATGTTTATATTTGTCGAGCGGGAAATGCGTGTTTATCAGCTGCTAGTCAAGTGTCTGTATTCCATCTGTTATTAGATTGAGAGAAAACCTTTAGTCTCGTATATTCAAAAAAAAGAAGTGAAATCACCTGTCACACGGTAAAGAGAAGCACACTTGTGACAAGGGGAACTTTCCACAAACGAGTGATGATAGTCTGAAACACGATGGAAGAAGTAATTTAATTCCACTCTCATAATTAAAAACAAGGCACTCACATTACAAACCATACATGGATATAATGTAATTAATATGGTAGCTCAATAGTTATTCTATTAGTAATTCTCTATAAATTAATGTACACTGTTAACTACGTTGAAGAAAACATGGTGGGAAGTCTTTATGAAACATGCGGGTTATATTAATCACTATCAGACTGGCAATAACTTCCAGTCAATAATAATAAGTCATTAAATACTAATGTTATTCTAAAATGTAACAGGTGGAGTTTGCTCATAATACTAAATATAATGCTCATAAGACTTCATCTAATATTAACATGTGACAAAATACAAAATAAACTGGGCCACATGCATTTGTGCAACCGTGCCTCACATTCCTGAGTATCAAAGAAAATGTAGTAAAACACACACACACACACACACACACACACACACACACACACACACACAGACACACACACAGCCTAAAGCTTGGTTTAAAAGGCTCCGTCTGTCTATTCGGCAGTACATAAAACTTAAGATCAGGATTTTTTAACTTATTAGAGGAGCAGAACGCCACACAGCAACTTTTCGGCATTGTACCAAGCAAAAAAATGATCATAAATATGACAAAGAGTAAAGATTTACTGCTAACAAAGTCTACACTCATTTATTCTAATGGTTTATTTCCCCCCACGGCATAAACCGAAATTATGTTTTAGTGGGCGTTCCCAGTAATGCTGTCCAAGTCTATACAAAATGTGTATTGTATTCAGATCTGCCACCCCATTTCAAAAATCCTGGAATCGCCCCTGTTACCAGTTTGCCACTGGACTGTATCAACAAACTACTTCTTTTTTTTCGTTAAGTGAAATAATGTGACATAAAGAAAGAAGTGTGACATAAACTCAACGCAAAAAAAGAAACGGTGGTACGGTCGTTAACACACTAACAGCACACAGATGGTAGGCAATTAAGGTCACAGTTTAAAAACCACAAGAGACCTTTCTACTGACCCTGAAAAACGCCACAGAAAGATGCCCATGGTCCCTGCTCATCTGCGTGAACGTGCCTTAGGTACGGTGCAAAGAGGCATGAGGACTGCAGGTGTGGCGAGGGCAATAAATTGTAATCTCCGTACAGTGAGTCGCCTAAGACAGCGCTACAGGAAGACAGGAAGGACAGCTGATCGTCCTCGCACAGGCAGACCACGTGTAACAACACCTGCACAGGATTGGCACATCTGAATATCACACCTGTGGGACAGGTACAGGATGGCAACAACAAACTTCCTGAGTCAGACCAGGAGTGCACAACCCCTCCATCAGTGCCCAGACTTTCCGTAATAGGCTGAGAGAGGCTGGACTGAGGGCTTGTAGGCCAGTTGTAAGGCAGGTCCTTACTAGACATCACCGGGAACAACGTCGCCTATGGGCACAAACCCACCTTCACTGGACCAGACAGGACTGGCAAAAAGTGCTCTTCAATGACGAGTCACGGTTTTGTCTCACCAGGAGCGATGGTCGGACTCGCATCGATCGTCGAAGGAATGAGCGTTACACCAAGGCCTGTACTCTGGAGCGGGATCGATTTGGAGGTGGAGGGTCTGTAATGGTCTGGGGCGGTGTGTCACAGGATCATCTCACTGAGCTTGTTGTCATTGTAGGCAATCTCAATGCTGTACGTTACAGGGAAGACATCCTCCTCCCTCATGTGGTACCCTTCCTGCAGGCTCATCCTGACTTGACCCTCCAGCATGATAATGCCACCAGCCATACCGCTCATTCTGTACGCGATTTCCTGCAAGACAGGAATGTTAGTGTTCTGCCATGGCCAGCGAAGAGCCCGGATCTCAATCCCATTGAGCACGTCTGGGACCTGTTGGATCGGAGGGTGAGGGCGAGAATCATGCCCCCCAGAAATGTCCAGGAACTTGCAGGTGCCTTGGTGGAAGAGTGGGGTAACATCTCACAGCAAGAACTGGCAAATCTGGTGCAGTCCATGAGTAGGCGATGCACTGCAGTACTTAATGCAGCTGGTGGCCACACCAGATACTGACTGTAACTTTTGATTTTGACCATCCTTTGTTCAGAGACACATTTTTCCATTTCTGTTAGTCACATGTCTGTGAAAATTTGTTCAGTTTATTTGTGAAGTCATTAAGGAACGCCCAGTCAGGGTTTTGTTTACGATGTGAACAATCAAGAGAGGTGCATTTTATTCAATAGACTGATGCCTGGCAACATGGTTGAATCTGTCAACACAATGTGCTGTGCAAGGACCTGAGCCCTGTTTGAGAAACCAGGTTGAAGGAGACCTATTATACTTTTCCATATTTTCTGTCATCTATAATGTTACAATGTCGGCTGTTCATATGAAACGTGGGCAAAGCTTCAAACAATAACGTAAATGTATTTAAAAGAAATCCTTGTGAGCCCAAACCTCTGATTTTCTACTGTTCTGAACACTCTGGTTTCAACTGATTTTTCTACTCTCACTCGGTATGACGTCATACCGAGCCAGTTTTCTATTAGGGCTGCACGATTTGAAGAAAAAGTCATATAGCGATTGCGATGTACAATACTGCGATTGCGATATAATGGAGTCTACTTGCTTAATTATGAAGCAAAATGCACAAAATACAACAATATTGAAATGTGTATTTCTCAACTTAAACAGAAAGTTAAACGAGCACAAAAAAAATACATTAACAAAAATGTGCAATACTTTCTTTTTTTTCAAATAACTCCATATTTTACAAAACTAAATAACAAAAAGCAATCTTTTCAAAATAGACGTTTGCTTTGCTCAACAGGCTAAATGAAATAAATAGAATAAGAAAAATACAAATTAAATATAAAACAATGACATATCATATAAACACTAGTGATTAGGTTACAAAATATAATCTGTACAACCTCCTCTTTACATTACATTACATGTCATTTAGCTGACGCTTTTATCCAAAGCGACTTACAATTAAGTGCTTTCAACTGTGAAGGTTCAAACTCCAGACAACAAGTAGTAAGTGCAAGTACATTAGCTTTAAATAAGCAAAGCTACAAAGAGACGTGAAAGTGCAGGTTCAAGAATTTTTTATTTTTTTTATTTTTTTTAAATCAATCCTCTTAAGGTCTGTCATACTCACGTGACCATACGCAACACATGCGCTACTGCCTTAACCGACCGATTGGTTACATCTTTAGTGGACGTTGTTACGACGGGATCGCTTAACCCCCAATTTCCACCAATTGCGGATCCGCTCCGGAACGGCGGCAGAGTCAATAGGTTTCCATTGAAGTCAATGTGTGTATTTTCACTGACTGTGGAACGGCTGCGTTCCGACTCTGTCCCAGCTCCGGCGATCCGCAGCCCTCCGCAGCAGATACGCAGAGCTTCTATTTTTGACGGATGCCAGGGAGCTCCGCAGCAATTCAGCACAGGGCAGATCGTGCGGGACAGGAAGTCGAGCACAGAAACAAAATTAAACATCTGGTTAATTTTCAAAATAAAATACACCGTGCTCACGGTGGATCATATTTCCCTGCACTACACCATGTAGTTGTGATGAATGTTTTGCTCAGACAGAAAGTAATTCATTTACAATAAGAGAATATGTTACAGATGCTTTGTTGCATTTCAAGTGTTGCAAGTGTTTGGCCTACTTTGGATGTATCGTGAGCTAAACCAGGTATCACTGTCACTGTGTCACAAGCCAAAGCATTAATGTTACAAGTTTGTTGTAGCAACTAATGTAATATAACTTTGATTTCTATAGCGCATTTCATGAAACCCAAGGATGCTTTACACAACTACAGGGGGACAAGGGAAAAGAAAATAGTAGGCCAACACGAACACTTTTCTGAAAACTGACAGCTGTGCACAATGGTATTTTTGAAAACGGAGAGGTTCAAATGCCCGTTTATGAAAATAGCCGACCACGTGTAAACGTAGCATTAATCCTTCATGTCCTCCTTGGCTACAAACAACTGTGTGAAGGAGGGGTGGGGGTAGTGCGCTTTCACAGAAGGTTTGTGTCATGTCTATGCGCTGACAGTTTTGTTGTCATTACTTAGAATTCCTCATGGGGGAGACAGAAACTACGCACTATAGCTTTAAAGGGTAACTATTATATAGCATTTTTTAGGATTATACTTGCATTTTGTGTTTGTACTAGAACATGTTTACATGCTTTAATGTTAAACACTTTATTTTTTTCATACTGCCTATGGCTGCTGCACCTATATTCACCCTCTGTATGAGACGCTCTGTAGGAGCGCCTGTCTCTTTAATCCCTCCTCCCGAAAAAGCCCAGTCTGCTCTGATTGGCCAGCACGCTTCCTGGAAACTCCGCAGCCTCCGCTCCATGTTTCACTAACTAGCTAGTTGAAGCTGGAGCTACTGCAACAGAGTGTATAGCATGACTTTGTACTATGAAAAATCACCAATAAAGGCTTCTAAACCAAATATTACACAACCGGACATGTCCCAGCAGTAAAGTGTATTAGCCAAGATTACAGCTATGTCGCATTAGCATGCATGCTAACGTTAGATTGTAGTGGAACGGGGAGTCACGTGTCCGTCGCGAGGGATGTAGAAGGTTTCGATCATCGCTCCGCAGTACTTACCCCCCAAAATTTTATAAAATACATGTTTTGTGGTACTTTTTAAAAGTTCCTGTCGACTTTTTGGGTTTCTAATAGTATTTTACACACTATGATGGCTAGTTAAGCTAGCAGTTGCTGAAGCTATCAAGGAGGCTATCCCTGCACTTGTTGAAGACGTGGTGGTTCAGTTGAAGTTCAAGACAAAGGCTCTGGTGGATGCTTAAGTTGCTGTATTTCGCGGCGAGATGGTCGCCATACAGACTGATGTTTCAAAGTGTATGGACTATGTGGAGAAGAGTGAGCATCGTTTGGCGGAGATACACACCTGGCTTTCTGTGTCTGTGAAAAGGCGTACTGCGCATCATGCCCGGCTGGAAGACAAAATAGCAGACATGGAGGACAGAGATAACATTCGTGCGCACGGGATCCCTGAAAACACAGAAACATTGCATGCTCTTGCTTTCCTGTCGGAAGCCATTTCTAAGTGGTTTCCAACGCTGGGTTCAGTTGAAATTATGCGCGCACACCGCATCGGTGATCCCAGGGAAGACTCAAATGGCAAGCGTATTCCTCGTTCTCTCATCCTGAAGCTGCTGCGTCTTACTGACCGAGACAAGATCCTCAAAGCTGTGCGGAGCACCACCGTGGAAATACAAGGGAACACCATCCGCTTCAGCCCCGACCACAGCCAACTTTTAAGCGCAGGCTGGCATTCTTCAACACTATGGACACTCTGCAGAGACTGGACTTTCGCACTTTTCTCCTATATCCTGCGAAACTTAAAGTAACCTGCGGAGGAGAGAGCCAGTTTTTCAACACCCCACAAGAGGCGATTGCTTTCGTGGATTTCCTCAGAGAGTAGATTCTCCACCTGTTCAGGTAACTTGGCTGGCTGGCCTAATGCTTCGTACAGTATGTGACTAACTTATAAGGCTTGTGAGAATTTATTGACCGATTCTTGTTTGGTTCTTTGATGAAAGCCAGCTGCATAATCGGACAGACTTTTTTTTTTACTTTCCTTAAATTTTTCCATGATGAAAAGCTGGCCTCGGACTTTTCTTTGCATTTGCTGACTGATTTGACACGATGCCACTTGTACTGTAACCTATGTTATTGATCATTTGTCTTTTTTGTTGTCAAAACTCATATATAACACACTTGTATATTTGTGTAGCTCTGGTTTGATCTGTCAATATAGTTGATATGTTATGATACAATTACTTAATGGGTGTGGGGGGGGGAGCAAAATGCGCGCAGTGGGGAATGTACACGCCACTCGAGGATCACGGGTCCAATTTGGGGAAAATAAGACTCCCTGGGAGGAGTCAGGAATTGTTGTTGGTGTTTTCATCACTTTTTGTTTTTGTTCTGTTCTTTGGAAACAAGTGGGTTGATGGCGACTGGGGTTTTTGGGGTGGGATGGATCTCTCCTGGCATTTTAATTTTCTATTGTGGTCTGATTGCTGCACTGCCCCTATATGTTATTACCCTGCTTCTGATTTTAAGGGTACTACAACACGTGTTAATTATTGTGGGGCAACGTGTAGTTTACATGTAATCATTTGGAATGTAAATGGTCTGAATGGCCAAATTAAGCACACAGCCTGTCTAGTCTCTTGCGCAGACAACAAGTGGACGTTGCCTTTATACAGGAATCTCATTTAAGAACTGTAGACGTTCGTCGTTTTTCCAACAAGCACTAATACAGTATGTAGAACCATCTGCATCGCTAGACACCAAAACTAGGGGCTCATTAGTAGTACTGAAGCCTAGTTTCTCAATGAATATATTGGGACATTTTGGTAGCGAGGATGGTAGGATTTCCTTTATTAAGACTATTATAGCTGGGCGCAAACTCGCTTTTATTTCTGTCTGTGGTCCATCCTAGTATGAACCTGAGTTTTTCCCCAATTTAACTACAACCTTACTGCACCTCCAGGATTTTTTGCTTGTTCTTGGTGCAGATATGACTTCCTTTGTAAACCTGACTTTGGATAAATCTGTTCACCGCTCTACGCCAGCTCAGTTACATTCATCTAAAGATTTTCAGAACTTCCTGTCAGCACTTAGCTTAACAGATCTTTACTGCACTATTAATCCTACATCTAAACACTTTTTACTCAGCAAGGCATCAGACTTTTTGTAAAATAGACTATGTACTAGCCTCAGCTTCATCTTTTTCTGAGATATATATAATGTCATCAAGGCCTGCTCTCTATCAGATCACAGTATTGTTTCTGCACAATTTACACTCCTGGGCACGCCTTCTAGGGCATCACGTTGGCGGTTCAATGTTTCACTTCTCAAAAATGAAGATTTTTGTATCTTTATTAAAGAAAGACTAAATAAATTTTTTAGAAATTAGTACAGGCTGTAAAGGAAAGAATAGCTGTGACAAGAACTGAACTGAACTCTTTGTTAAGACGTAGAGCAGAGTTTTTGATGCACAGGACCAGAAGAACATATTATTTTAATGGAGCCAGACCACGCCATCTTTTAGCTTTAAGACTGAGAAAACGTTTTGAATATTATGGCCATTAACACCTCTGTGTACTTTGAGTGACCCCCGGGATATCAACACAGAATTCAAGACGTTATACTCTACCCTTTATAAGTCTGAAATCTCATTTGAGAGCAGTACATGTACACATTTTTTTCAGGGACTCAATTTACCTTCTTTGTCTGACAATGACTCTGAATTGCTCAATGCCCCCATTTCCCTAGAAGAGTTAAAGTTAGCCCTTGAACATGAAGAAAGGCAAGTCCCCAGGGTGGGATGGAATTCCACCAGAGTTTCATCTTGCTTTTTGGGATGAACTGGGCCGACCATTATTGGAAATGTTTAATACAGCTATTGTCAAAGGCAAATTCAATATTAGTGCTAACACAGCCACAATTACAGTGCTTCCCAAACCAAAAAAAAAATTGACTCAATGTCGTAATTATAGACCTCTTTTCCTTCTTAATGGAGATATTAAATTATATACTAAAGTGCATGCAGCTCAATTAGAGGTACATCTAACAAAACTTATACATAATGATCAGACCAGTTTTATTAAAACTCGAATAGCATCGGATAACGTGCGTCACCTGCTGCACATTATTCATGCGGCAAGTAGCACAGACGCACCCTGCTCGGTTCTATCACTGGATGCCGAGAAAACATTTGATAGGTTGGAATGGGACTATCTTTGGGCTACTTTGGATACATTTGGGCTAGGTGCACAATTCATTAGTATTAGTTGGCATGGGGTACTTACCATAAAATCATCTCTCAATGCAAATCAAACCAGCTATTAGGCTAACTGACATAAAACCATGCCAATCTCTAGGTATGGTGAAGGGCATGTGATGATGTGGGGCTATTTTAATTCCAAAGGCCAAGGTAACTTTATCAGGATGCATAGTATCCTGGATCCATGAAATAACTGGCCTTTAAAAATAAAATTCTGCCTGCCTCTATGGGAATTTAACATAGGAGTGTACTCACTTTTGTTGCCAGCGGTTTAGATATTAATGGCTGTGTGTTGAGTTATTTTGAGGGGACAGCACATTTACACTGTTATACAAGCTGTACACTTAATACTTTACATTGTAGCAAAGTGTAATTTCTTCAGTGTTGTCCCATTAAAATATATAATGAAATATTTACTAAAATGTGAGGGGTGTACTCACTTTTGTGAGATACTGTATATACACTCACCTTGAAGATTATTAGGAACACCTGTTCAATTTTTCGTTAATGCAATTATCTAATCAACCAATCACTTGGAAGCTGCTTCAATGCATTTAGGGGTGTCCAGGTCTAGACAATCTCCTGAACTCCAAACTGAATGTCAGAATGGGAAAGAAAGGTGATCTAAGCAACTTTGAGCATGGCATGGTTGTTGGTGCCAGACGGGCTGGTTTGAGTATTTTCCAATCTGCTCAGTTACTGGGATTTTCATGCGCAACCATTTCTACGGTTTACAAAGAATGGTATGAAAAAGGAAAAACATCCAGTATGCGGCAGTCCTGTGGGCAAAAACGCCTTGTTGATGCTAGAGGTCAGAGGAGAATGGGCCGACTAATTCCAGCTGATAGAAGATCAACTTTGACTCAAATAACCACTCGTTACAACCGAGGTATGCAGCCAAGCATTTGTGAAGCCACAACACACACAACCTTGAGGCGGATGGGCTACACCAGCAGAAGACCCCACCGGGTACCACTCATCTCCACTAAAAATAGGAAAATGAGGCTACAATTTGCACAAGCTCACCAAAATTGGACCTTTCAAGACTGGAAAATGTTGCCTGGTCTGATGAGTCTCGATTTCTGTTGAGACATTCAGATGGTAGAGTCAGTATTTGGCGTAAACAGAATGAGAATATGGATCCGTCATGCCTTGTTACCACTGGGCAGGCTGGTGGTGGTGGTGGTGTAATGGTGTGGGGGATGTTTTCTTGGCACACTTTAGGCCCCTTAGTACCAATTGGGCATTGTTTAAATGCCTCAGCCTACCTGAGCATTGTTTCTGACCATGTCCATTCCTTTATGACCACCATGTACCCATCCTCTGATGGCTACTTCCAGCAGGATAATGCACCATGTCACAAAGCTCAAATCATTTCAAATTGGTTTCTTGAACATGACAATGAGTTCACCGTACTAAAATGGCCCCCACAGTCACCAGATATCAACCCAATAGAACATCTTTGGGATGTGGTGGAATGGGAGCTTCGTGCCCTGGATGTGCATCCCACAAATCTCCATCAACTGCAAGATGCTATCCTATCAATATGGGCCAACATTTCTAGAGAATGCTTCCAGCACCTTGTTGAATCAATGCCACGAAGAATTAAAAGGCAGTTGTGAAGGCGAAAGGGGGTCAAACACGCTATTAGTAGGGTGTTCCTAATAATCTTCAAGGTGAGTGTGTGTGTATATATATATATATATATATATATATATATATGTTTAAGTTACAGACAGGTGTTAAATTATTGCCATTATTACATGTGTGGGTTTGTACATGCTCTTCTCTAGCAGTGTGTGAACTTCAGAGTCTACTAACAAGCAGGGACACTTTTGGAACGGGGCAGGGTGAATAACCTGATGACTGTTCACTTGTTCTTCTACCCACCCAAACCCACACACACACACACACACACACACACACACACACACACACACACACACACACACACACACACACACCCACTCGGTCTTCTCTGTCTTGTTGGTTGCTCTCATTCCAGTCCAGAGCAAAAACACACACACAAACCTTGTCCAGGTCCACAGGGCTGCAGCGGTTGTACGCGGCATTCACATCCTCCTCTTTCACCTTCTTGTCTGTCATCTTTTCTGCCATCTTTTCTTCTGTCTGCTCACTGGCCTTCCTCCTCTCTTTCAGAGTCTGAAGAAAAGCAAGACAAAAGCCAATTGTCAACTAATTAACAACAGCAAGGTAGACTCATGATCAGAGCTGTGAGAAACCGGATAAGTGGGAGTCAACCACCTCTTTATATTGTACCCTTAAAATAAGTGTGTGTGTGTGTGTGTGTGTGTGTGTGTGTGTGTGTGTGTGTGTGTGTGTGTGTGTGTGTGTGTGTGAGTGTGTGTGTGTGTGTGTGTGCATGCATGCGTGCGTTTCCAGAGGCACGACCCTTTGCTCCTCTATGTTAAATGTGACTGCCTCATCACCACTTATTATATTAAATGGTTAGCGTCAGAATGCAATAATGTTGTTCAAGGAGGATGTTAATAAGGAACTATAATCATTATACTGTATGGGCAGAAGGACAGTGGAGAAGTGGATTATGTTGCTGGAGTTTGTGGGTAGTGTAGTACTTTGACATGACATCGCAAATAAAACCAGATTTTCTTAAAACAAGGTTGATTTCATACAGACATGTTTCTACAGGGGCATAAACCATCATTCACAATCTTGTAGCTCGTGGTAAGTCTACCTTGGATGGTTTATGATGGATAATAGTGACAATAGTGAAGTATTCCTTTATAAAAACTACACACACACACACACACACACACACACACACACACACACACACACACACACACACACACACACACACACACACAAATCCCCTGTGGTTTGTTACTAACATCACCTTGGCAATTTAACACCTACAGAAGCAACGTTACACCCCCCCATTATCACACTGTACTAAAACAAAAGAAACAAACAAAGGAGCCATTAACCTGTCTCGTCCTTCTTGGAAGAATACAATTGATTTGACGTTGAAGTAATATGAGATCAATACTTGTTTAATCCTGTTTTTAAGTACAGTGGTGATATTGTATTACCCAGCTTGATTTATAGTATCAACAGTATAAAGTTGTCTATAAAGATAATAATAATTGAATGCATATTATTGTCCTTATACTGTATGATAAGTTATTACACTGTATTAAAAATGGCAGATCCAGAGACTTAAAAAAAAGGTTCAGCACATGTCAATCCTGTGTTGCTGTGTTTAATGGCTAATCTAATTATCTGGAAGCCACACTCAATTTTAATAGCAGTATAGACATACATTTGATTGTACAAAATGTGAAAATGTTCATCACATAAAGCGAAGGAGAAGTAGCTT
Organism: Sander lucioperca; assembly: GCF_008315115.2. Classification (NCBI taxonomy): domain Eukaryota; kingdom Metazoa; phylum Chordata; class Actinopteri; order Perciformes; family Percidae; genus Sander; species Sander lucioperca. The sequence continues at coordinate 28,049,103 of NC_050179.1, read as the reverse complement.
AAGAACAGAATGAAAGCAACGAAAACAGAAGGCAAATCAATATCAATCAATATCAGTATCAGAACGATATTGAGTACAGTGTCCTTTCAGTACATGATTTGTTTAGTGTTGTCATAGGTGATACTGTACGTGGTGATACAGAACTGATATCAAAACATTCACACAAGGCAGTGCAACACACACACACACACACACACACACACACACACACACACACAAAGCAGCATGATAGCTTTCTGTTGGAGAAAGAATTAAGCAGGCACACCCTCTGTATCAGCAGCAGCAACCATGGCCTACGTGAGCGAGGCTGTGAGTAATGTGTGATTGTGATGTTTAATAAGCTCTAGCTCATCCCACTTTATACATACATAACTGGCTTAACAAAAAGTGACTGGAGCTCTCTGGCATAATTGAATTCTGCAGGTATGGTGCGTTTGGGGGAATGTAGCCGGTATTGGGAATGTGAACATCCCAATATCCCTTTCTTCACATCCCCTCAATTTCACTCATGTGTCAATGTCGGTTAACATTTCAAATATAGTCACTTACTTTGTGTTGAAGTCACGGTCAACACACTTGCCAAACAGACAATGCAAACACACACCTCACAATTCTGCCAGGACAAATATGTGCAAACCTATACATACCACTTTAAAGTACATTTGTTTAATGCCGACAGTACACACACACACACACACACACACATACCTCACATCCACCCACTACTCATAATGCTCCGATTGTGCAAATCATGCTCAAGCAGCTGACAAAGGAAACAAACATAAATAGGAACTGCAATCACATGGCTCACATTAACCCATCAGAACAGCATAGGATAGCAACACACAATTTTAGTCTTTACAATGACCTTTTGATGACTTTGTATGTGAGAACAGTAGAGTATAGTGTAATGGTTAATTTTACATTACAATAAAAATGAGAAAAGCATCAGAATAGGTAATTAAGGCGTTATAGGTTAGTTGTAGTGGTATTACAAATACACAAACACATGAAACCGATTTGAATACTATACTATACTCTAATACACTCGCTTCATATTTCCAAATAGTTTTCACCGAAAGCCCATTTTCATAAAAAAAAAAACACACCATTGTTTAACCATGTTTAATGGCTAATCTAATTATCTGGAAGCCACACTCAATTTTAATAGCAGTATAGACATACATTTGATTGTACAAAATGTGAAAATGTTCATCACATAAAGCGAAGGAGAAGTAGCTTAAGAACAGAATGAAAGCAACGAAAACAGAAGGCAAATCAATATCAATCAATATCAGTATCAGAACGATATTGAGTACAGTGTCCTTTCAGTACGTGATTTGTTTAGTGTTGTCATAGGTGATACTGTACGTGGTGATACAGAACTGATATCAAAACATTCACACAAGGCAGTGCAACACACACACACACACACACACACACACACACACACACAAAGCAGCATGATAGCTTTCTGTTGGAGAAAGAATTAAGCAGGCACACCCTCTGTATCAGCAGCAGCATAAAGTATAAAGTATAAAATACTATCACAGGGCCCCAGTTTGACATCAGTCCAGCAGTACTTAGGCAGGAACATAAACTATTTCAGACGCCTGTGTGGAGACGATCAGGCAGCCATGATAGATCAAGCTGAAAACGAAGTGATGTTTGTTAATTTGCCTCACCAATTTCACTGTTGGTTTCTCTGCAAATTTGTGTGTGTGTGTGTGTGTGTGTGTGTGTGTGTGTGTGTGTGTGTGTGTGTGTGTGTGTGTGTGTGTGTGTGTGTGTGTGTGTGTGTGTGTATGTGTGTGTGTGTGTGTGTGTGTGTGTGTGTGTGCGTGCATGCGTGAGAAGAGGAACATTGAGGCAGATCAGATGCAGTTGTACAGGACGAGATAAGTTATTTTGTTGCAATTCTTAAAAAACAGAGGTACAGGTTACTTGATACTACCATTTCTTTAAAAATGTATTATTGAAAGCACAACTTAGAAAGGAAACGTCTGTTTTACCCAGGTAATCTGCTGACTGTCCAAGGCCCTGGCAATGTTTTGATAGCAATTTCTACAAAACACTTTTTTTAAATTATTATTATTATTATTATTATTATTATTATTATTATTATTATTATTTTGTAAGTTAAAATATTGATTATAGATCTGTTAGATTTTTAAATATAAAAGGTTCCATTGTATTTCTTTAAAATTCTACTTTTTATTGTCAGCCAAGAAGTACACACTCACCTATTCAGCCAAGTACCCAATTATAAAATGGACTAAACAATGAAATTAGCTACCAAAACATAAATATTGATAGATGGATGGGTAATGAAAATAATCAATGAGCAATTATATTGTGTTATGTACACCCAAACTATGATGACATATCCCCACTGCCGGAAAAAGTCCCACCAACTACAACAGTAGTGTGTCTCAAACCGCGCACTTATGTTAGTGCACTAACAGGCAGTACACTTTGTACACTACGTACTGACTTACATAGTGCGTAAATTTCGACAGGGGAGTGTTGTCTCAAATCGCGCATAGACATTGTGCACTTACCGGAAATGACGATCGCAACATGCCACCCAAGGTGTTGGACTGGTAGCTGGAGAGGTGGCAGTTCACCTCATGGGCACTGCCAAGGTGCTCTTGGGGCACTCTGGGTGACTGTCCATTGACAGCTGCAGCCCCCTCACTCTAACATCTCTCTATTAGTGCATGTATAGGTACTGAGCATGTGTGCGTAATTCAGGCCTGTGTGTAATGTGTATAACAACAACAGAGTGAAAACAATGTAATTTCCCTTGTGGAATTAATAAAGTATAAATCATTATTGTTATTAATCCAGGCTTGTGTAAAAATATATTTTTTGGCACATTTGGCCAATCTGGGTTCAAGAAGTCAACCTCAGCCTCAAATGTAGTAGAGTAGAAGTATAAGGTGGCATAAGATGGAAATATCCAAGTAAAGTACAAGCAAGTCAAAATTGTATTAAAGTACAGTCAATGTACTTGTATGATAATTTACACCAGCGCATGGTATGGTGGCAACCTTATTGGTATCCATCATAACATGAATACAAATTTCATTAGTATAAAGACCGTGATCATTTTTGATGGATGTTTTAATTTCTGAAAACGTTTGTGACAATTTAGTTGATAATTAAGTTAAATTAAGTTTTTTTACTCCCCTTTTAGTACAAACAATGTTTCACCCAGCCAGCATCTTATGTGGAAGTAACCCTGTTGGTAACCAGAGTACATGTCAAATATTCTCTATAATGTAGATGATGTAATTTGTGCTCAGTGCCTAAACCAGGCACTGTGTATAAACCCACTTGTCTGTGCAGATGTCTAAAGCAGTAATCTTCAGGATGTGGGCAAACAATGTACTACGGAACAAACATCTTACAGTACAGTGTAGCAGAAACAGTTTCTCAATCTAACAACAATCATGACATATGCTTAACATGACATCTATAACCAAAGAGGAACAACAGCAGTCACAAGTAGGTTGTGGGAGTTCCACTTTTCTGATGCAAATACATTGAAAACTGACTGAAGCACACTTGATATAATAGTTGCTTAGTAGCTCTACAATTTACAGTCTCAAAAATTACAGTTAGACACAAACCATACTGGACTTCACTGTAAATGTTAAGTTGCCCACTATTTTTTAATTGGTTCTCAGAACAGGACTGTGGCTGTTGTGGGACAATGCCTGGCTATTGTGACATTATAGGAATCCAACGTATAGATATTTATCTTAATATTGCTAGTGAAACTCAGGCGCAGTAACTTGGGTAAAGGATGCCATGGCAACATCTCAACGGTGTCCAAGGGAGGTGAGGACTTAGATGAGGCCCACACCGCTTTCCTCTCTGACTCACACTGATCTCTATCATACAATCTTTCTGACCCTTTCTCTTTTAGTCCGTCTGTGCTATCAGCTCAGTATCAGTCATCTGCTCTGAAACATCCTTTACATTATTGCCTGTATGTAAAGCCAGAACGCTACAGAACAAATGAGAAGCAGGCAGTTTGCTAGATAAAGACTAAGTAAACACTAAATGCAGGAGGAGGGACTTCAGTACGTGATTGCTGGCCTTCGTCTGTGTTTCTATTGATCCAGGAGTGCCTGTGTACACTCTTCAGGCCTGAGCTGAGACAACGGCTGGTATGCCTGTTCTGTTAACATACCTCTCACTCCACGTCGAGTCGACCCATTGTCATATCAACAATGACACATATTGACTGCATTATACTGAGGACGAATATTTTAAAGACCTTTCACTATACTGCTCTAGCTTACAGTATATAGTGATTAATAGCATTCAATTAGCTTAGACAACATATATTTGAGAAACATCTTAAGGTAGTATATGTAGTGAGTATTGGCTTATTTATTGTTTATTTCATACTGTTTAATATGTTTGTTAGTTCATGTATGCACCAACCACCAAGGAAAATTCCTTGTAAGTATAACTTACTTTGGCAATAAACCTGATTCTGAAGGGGACAGAGAATACAGCGGTGGTTGAACGAGCTAGAGAGTGAATGAATGAACAGGAGCGCCTAACAAAGCAGGGAATCAGAGGAATAAAACGTTCTTTTCAGATTGATGCGCAGCAGTTATGCTTTAAAGCACAAACACACACACACACACACACACACACACACACACACACACACACCTCTGCAGCAAGTTGCCACATTGTCGGATTATGAGTGAATGCAGAGCTTCATCGTGTCTGTTTCTCTGTGTCTGTTAAGCCCCTGACACACCAACCTGACAGCTGACTGTCGGCAGAAAAGGCAGTCGGACTGATCAGTCGGCTCCCCGAGGTCCAAAAATTGCCTTGGAACACACCGAAGCGACATCGTCTTTAGCGTACCTTCTGCGCGTGCGACGTAATACAAAACATGAAAACCGGAAATGACAACGCGTCACGTGGGTCTGGCTTCTCCAGCCGATAGTAATGGCGGCTTGTTCGAAATACAATCTCGTATTTTACGAAAATAGTTCACTGAAATGGGTTTCTCAATACATTTTAAGCGAGAAATAGGCCACGTAGTTGCTGACTCTGTCTTCATTTCAGATCGACAAAGGTCAGTTTAAAAGATTTTCGTCAGATTTTAAGAGGCGTTCGTCACTCATCCCGCTCGTTATTTCCGGGTTAGCAGAGTCCGATATAAAGTCTGACTTCCCGCCTTCCGACCCAGCAAGTCAGGTCGGCCAAAATTAAGGCCGACAGCCCCTCCGACGGACAACGGCATGGAACACACCAAACAGACTTGAGTCACTGATTGCCACACTGTCCGACGGCCAATTATCGGGTTGGTGTGTCAGGGCCGTTAGACATCGTGCGTCGATACGAGACAAAGCGGCGGATGAAGCTGTTATGAGCTGGGTGCTTTTATGAGCTTTTCTCAGCTTTGTTGACACCCCAACAAAGAGCCAAAACGCCCTGACAAAAAAAAAAAAAAAAAGGAAAAGAGAAGAAACAGGCAGAAGGGTCTCCGCAGATACAGACACCGCCACACTGGTCATAGGTGATAATCGAGAGGAATTACTTTTGTATTAGTCGATACATTGTTTGAAGAGGAAAGCGTTGACTATAACTTTAAACCAACAAAAATCCTTTCCGTTGACCTTATAAAAGGCAAACCTCCATTACGTCATTTCACCTTTGTCCATGATTTTTAAGGTAGATTATTGACTCAGAATGGTAAATTTATGCAATCTTCAACTTTGCCTCTCATGACACAGGAGAATGGTCTTAATCTTGTTGCCAGCTCACCATGTTTCTGAATCCATGAATCACAATTGAATTTGAAGAATAAGAAAACGACTCAGAGATGCCTTATTAGAAACAGGGCAGGAATGAAAATTCTTATTTTACAGAGGAGATCAGGATCAAGGAGTGCTCTGCCGCAGTAGGAGGAAAAACATGAAAGAATGAGAGACAAAGGAGGTGGTTTGAGTGGAGTGGCGATGTGGCCTGGTACCATCACAACACAGAAACTACAGTCAGCCTGCGCTGGGAGACGAGGAGGAGGAGGAGATGGATAAATTAAATGAATGTGGTGAAGAGGAATAAAATTGATTTTGAGGGCAATAGGAGACTGAATTTGGTTGTGATTACAGTAAGAGACAATGTCTCTAAAATGTGTGACAATTTAGCTTAGCATAATGATGGATAACGATGCTTTAACAATTAAAAACACAAGAAGAAGAAGCTGAATACTAGGGGTGTACGATTCAGAAAATGTCACGATTCGATTCAGATTTTTAGGCTCACGATTCGATTCAATATCAATTTTCGATTGAAAAACGATTCTCGATTCAAAAAAACAATTCACAGTATGTAAATGTAGTTACTTTTCCCATGTGATTGCAGTAGACATACAATTTAAAAGAAAAGAAACACAACAAAATAAATGTAGTTTGATATTACTTTATATGTCTTCATACAAAAACAAAAACTTTTGCAACTAAAAACTGCAAATGTGCCAAGCTTTGGCCAGCTTTCAAATACATTTAATTCAAGTATAAAACTGTTAAATAAAAAGAGCTTTTACATTTAGCTTTAAAGTGCTGTACTAAGATAAAACAAAAAATACTGCTAAATGTGGTTTAAGGAGTACTTCAGCTACCAGGTTGACTGTTGAAATGTGAACTTGACTGGGCACATTGAACTTCCTAAAATTAGGCCCTTTCTTTTTAGAACTGTAGCCACTATAGTCTATTCAACAGAACTTTTGTGATGTGTCAGAATCACATAATGGATACACATTTAGGTGTGTGTGTGTGTGTGTGTGTGTGTGTGTGTGTGTGTGTGTGTGTGTGTGTGTGTGTGTGTGTGTGTGTGTGTGTGACCAGTTCATAGTCCACCACTGGCTGTAATCCGTACATTCTTTTGCAGAAACAGAAGCTGGTCTACTTGTTTTGGAGTGAGCATGTGCAGTTACGATGTCTCCAGCAGTTGAGAACACTCTCTCTGACGCAACGGTGGAAGTTTAGAGCATTGAAAGAAAGTGCCTTGGTTGACTGGCACGTTAGGAGGAGGTACTTTAGGTTGTTGTTCGTCCACGTCTTTAATGTTAACCTCTGGGTGATGCCGTACCATGTGAGTTCTCAAGTTTATGGGGTTTCCAAAATACTTAACTTTCGCTTGGCAAAGCCTGCATATAGCATGATTCCTATCAAGTTCCGTCTTCCCCTTGAGGTTATAAAAGCCGAAATGTGTCCAAACTCTCGCCTTCAATGAGGATGGAGCGTTCTCTTAATACATCCATGGGATGGAGCAGGTTGAATAATTCTTTCTGTGAGGTTTGCCATTGTTTGCGCCAACTAAACTACCTCTGCTGCACTCGTTCTTCTTCTGATTATGACAAGAGTGCCCAGGCGTCAGTGTGAATTCGACGCAACGCCATCTATGGGAATGGCAAGGTAATGTCATGTCAGGACAAGTGTCAAAACGAAGAAAAAAAATATGAATCGATTTTTGGAATTCTATGAATCGATTTTGAATCTGTAGAGCTTGAGTCTCGATTCGAATTTGAATTGATTTTTTTGCACACCCCTACTGAATACGGGTAGGGGTCCAGACTGCAGTTTGACCCCATTTCATTTTGTTACAATTTGTTGTGATTAGGGATAGACCAATTATCGGCCCTGGCTGATTATCGGGCTGTTTTTTGACAGTTTATTGTCTGTATCCGCATTTAATTTGCCTGATAACTGATAAAGTTAGTTAATTAAAAAGTGCGCTACTCTGGCTCTACTACAGCTCTGTGTCTGTCCCTCTGCTTCGGTTTCACTCCCCACTGAGTCTGACTTAATGTTCCACAACACTATGTGACTGACTATCTTTCACTGTGTATTTTGTTGAAAGTTTCTAATTTATTAAATAATTGCTTAAAGCATTTAAATAAAGTTTTTTCCAAAATCTCAATTTTGATTTAAAAGATTTTCATTTTCACTGTAAATGCATATCGGCCTTGAAAAACCAGTATCGGTCAGTCCCTAGTTGTGATCCCAAAGTTAAGCTGGTGGAAAGGAATTGGGTTGACATTATATGGCGTCATGGGATTGTGTGCTGAACTGATGGAACTGATGATGTAAAGAGGGTTACAACTGTGGTCAAAGGGCTGTGCAGGACCGATAGTGAAATAACTAGAGGGTGGGGTAAGACAAAGGTGAAGGATAGAGGGGCTGGATGGACGACACTGACGCAACACTGCTTACATAGAACGCACATTAGCCATTTTAACAGCTCCCAATTCCAATAACCCAACTCATGGTACAGTATCTGTCGATGCTGAGTACTGATCCCATACCAGTGCTCTCTTTTCCCCTGATACCCTGGTATACTTAACTGCTAAACTAATGGAAATCATTTTTATGCAAGATATCATGAGGAGTTGCTGTGGCACTACAAAACTGACTGAATGTTATCTGATAGTGGAAACATAAAATTTAAAAATATCACTGACAAAGTAACTGTATTTACTGTGGATCCGTTACATCATGGCCGATCCGCTAAATAAGGTCAGCAACAGCACTAATATTCATTTGGCGTATCGGATAGGTGCATACTTAGTCTTCAGCATAAATATCTACTGCAGTGTTTCCCACGTTGAGAATTTACTTGTGGTGGTGGGTGACACAGGATGTGACGGCGCGGTGCGTGATGGCTGGGTTCAGTGAATAACTAGTCAAATGAAGGTTTATGAACTATTTTTTGAAAACAATGACTACATAACATTAATTGATAATTTAGAAAGAATAGCCTAACTATTTTCATATCAAACAAATTAGACTAAACGATGAATCAGATGAAAATATTGCGACATTATGCTGCATCTGACACAATTTCAGGGTAGTTATTAGGGCTGTGCGATATGAAGAAAATATGCAATATGCCATAACGCTGAATATCACGATATTCAGCGTAAATAAACTAGTAAATAAAATAGTAAATAAACTAGAATTACCACCTTGCAGTTGTTTGCCTCCACCAACCAGTCAAGTTTTACATCCATGTCTGTCCAGACTCACATAATATATGTAGTGAAGATTTTGAAGCAATTTAATTAAATATATTAAGTGTATTTTTGTGCAGAACATGGACGCGTCACACTAGGGCTGGGCAATATACTTATATAATATTATATGGACATTGATGTATGAGGACTCGTTATCGTCTTAAATTTTGGATATCGTAATATGACACGTGTTGTCTTTTCCTGGTTTTACAGGCTGCATTACAGTACAGTGATGTAATTTTCTGAACTTACCAGACTGTTCTACCTGTTCTATTATTTGCCTTTACCCACTTAGTCATTATATCCACATTACTGATTTTTTAAATATTATAATAATAATTATTTATAATTATAATAAATATTTTGTGAAAGCACCAATAGTCAACCCTGCACTATCGCCACTATATCGACATCGATGTATGTGGTCAAAACTATTTGATTTTCTTCATAACGCCCAGCCCTACTTCACACACATCTTCAACCTGGCAGATCTATACAATCACCAAAGTTTTAAGGTAGCCACCCAATATTTGTGTCACCAATTCAGTATCCAACCAAATGTGAAATATGGTCACAATCTCCCCTTCTGTTCCTTAGTTATGGCGTTGAATAATAATGGCCAGAATGCTAAAGGCCCTGGACACCCAGACAGGTGTTTTCAGTTAATCTGGCTGATTGGACCTCTTCCCAGGACTGATTGCTTGACATCTTCCTGGGCCTCCTGTTAGCTTTGTTGCACCTGTTAGGGCAGGTTAAATGACACCTTTATCATTCTTATTGGTAGATGAAATGTGTGACCTAATAAATTCCCATCAAAGCTCTGGCTTCAACCTTAGCATAGGTCTAATCAGCCAGAACAACTGAAATCACCTGTGTGGGTGTTCAGAGGCTTAAATGATGTCACAGGGAAGTTAACGTTTGTCATTTTGGATATAAACTGTCCTCACTTTGTTATTTCATCCAATTAGACATGGTTTGAAATGTTGTACCAGTGAATGTGTGAGGATAAGAGATTCCGTCAAGGCATTCCTCAGATATGGGAATGGGACAGACATGAGGTCACAGTGACCTTGACCTTTAACCTTTCGCCTCCAAAATGTAATCAGTTCATCCTTGAGTCCAAGTGAATTGGCGTTTCTCAATCTATGTTCTTCTATTGACTTGTGTTCTGTGTCCCTGTGAAACGTCATCTCGTGTTGCCAAAGTACTGTCCCAATACACAAGTTCGCATTTCACCAAGAACAGTTAAGATTCCCGGAAATGTTCTTGACACGCCCATTTTACCGAGGATGCATTGGTTGGTAACTTGTATGAACTTAGCAGCACCCATATCCCAACATTCATTTCGGCATTCAACGAGGGTCCAGTTTCCGGTACATAGACAGACCAACAACAGGACAATTTTAACAATTTTCGCCATCTTATAAATTCACTTCTGAGAACGTTTTAGGTGAGAAATGAATTGTTTAGATTTCTGAATTGACAATTTGCTTCAAAGTTTTCGGAGTTGAGAAGCTCCATAAAGTGACGCGACAGCCAGCTAGCGCCTGCCGGGACCGTTATCTCGTCGCTCGGACAGTCACGCTCTGAGACCCCGCTGTAAGCTCCAGGTCCATCAGACCTGTCTTGTAAAAAAAGAGGCTTTTATTTCTCCGTTGACGGATCGTTTGTTTAAATATCACAACACATGTCCATCATAAGATTAACGGGAACTTGTGGTTAATTGGCTTTTCGGAGTTAAACTCCACAAGCGCCTGCGGGCTACAACCTCACTGGCCGGCCGTTACACACGCACGCACGCAAAGAGAATCCTGAGTACAGAAGAGGATTAGGGTCACATGTGAAGTCAGAATTATGAAGTTAAAGTAAGACTGACTTTTTTTTCTAAGAATTCTGAATTTAATCTCAGAATTCTGACTTTAATATCAGAATTCTGATTTTATTCTCAGAATTCCGAGATTAATGTCAGAATTCTGACTTTTTTTTAAAAAACAACAAAAAAACTAAGTCAAATAAAACTTTAAATAAAAGTGGACACTGGCTTTATTCAAATTTTAAATTAAATTCTAAAACTTCTTATTGCTGCTTTTGTTTCATGTTAGGCTGGTTCCGAGCACAGTGTGCCAAAATGTCCATGTATCTACAATACAATGCTTTGTATTGTATAAGTATTTTTCTTTGTTGTGTGATCGCAGTGTATTTGACAGATGGACCCACATAAGACACATATGACATGATTTACTTAACATGGCCTACATGGCATGAACTGTGTTAGGAGAGGACAGGAGTGTGAAACCTGGTTCTATTTCGTATAGGCTTCGCCCTCTAAGGCTACGCTATTGGGTTTACCCCTGCAGTCTTGAAGATTTTCTTTCCCGCCCTTGGGTCCAGCACGGGCTTTCAACTACGTCCGCAGATACTGTATATAAACAGAGCGGACCCGTTGTTCATATCACAGTTTTTCTTCAAGCTAGCAGTATGAAGACCTCCACCTCCAGCGGTGTTCGCATCTGTTCTGGCTACCGGACCGGCTACATCCTGCCGTCGGAGCTCCACCCCCGCTGCGAGACCTGCCTCGGTGCCGCTCACGCCGGCATGGCACTCACCCCCCAGGCCTCCTGCCAGTTCTGCGCCCGCCTGCCATCTAAAGAGCTTGAATGGCCGAACGACGACTCTCTCATCGGTTTTCCCTCCTCCCCTCTGGGAGAACTGGGCCGCGAGACAGGGATCGATGCCTTCCCACTGCGTCTCTCCCCATCTCCAGAACGGCCAGGGGCACCAATTCGGCGCTCTTCCCCTCTGCCACAGGCGGCTCCACTCTCCACTGCTAGGGCTCTCTTCCTGGATCTGCCAGACATCATTAAGAAGGCGGCAGACCAGAGAGGCATAGTGCTCCCGGCTGAACTTCCAGCCCCCGCTCGCGGCCTCTTGAGCGGGAATGTGTACGTCCAGGAGCCGCCGTCCAAACAGGCTCCAATCTGGCCGCGCTTTACGGAGCTTCGGGCCTTTTGTGGAGGAGGCTCTCTCCCAGCCCGGGAAACTGAAGGCTCCAGTCTCACACTACGCCCCGTTCACCCGGGTTCAATGCGACACAGGAACAGAGCCTGGCATCCATCCTGCTTCCGAAGGCTACTTTTTTTGCCCACGCCTCTGTCCCCCCAGGATCAGGTCTGCACTCAGGTCACTGAGCGGTCACACCAGTGTGCGGTCCAGCGACTGTGGTCCAGCGAAACATCTGGCTCCACATGTCGCAGCTACCCACGGAGGTCAGATGCGAGCTTCTGTACAGCCCCATAGCTCCCTATGGACTATTTGGGCCCTGCCTACAGACGGCCACGTCCCACCTTCACCAGGCGGCCGAAGAGGCAGAGCAGCTACGAAGGCTCAGCTCTTGGAAGGCGGCTCCTCCACAGCAGCGCCGCCACCACGACAACCGCCATAAGAGGAAACGCCCCACAGCCTCTCCTGCGGCGGCGCCCTCCCAGGCTTCGACCTCCGCTCTACGCCCCCCGGTGTTGGAATGTGAGCGCCACCACGATTGGTTTACGTCTGTGGATCCGAAAGACGCATACTTTCACATCCAAATTATTCCCAGACACAGGAAATTCCTGCGCTTCTTTTTCCAAGGGGCCCACTTCCAGTACAACCGGCTGCCGTTCGGGTACTCACTGGCCCCCCGCACTTTTTCCAAGTGCATGGAGACAGCACTTCAGCCAATGCAGAAAAAAGGCATCACAGTCCTTTTTTATCTGGACGATTTGCTCATTCTGGCCCCCTCTCGGGAAAAGGCAGCGCTGCAAACTATGGAAGTTTTACGACACCTGCAAACACTGGGCTTCGCCATAAACTGGCAAAAGAACTCACTGGTCCCCGCACAATCGATAGTTTATCGTCTGTCTCACTGGCTGTGCGAGGCTATCACGCAGAGGGGGCGGAGCCCCCCCAGGGCATCCGAGCACATTCTACAAGAGTACTGTCGGCGTCTGCGGCCTTGTTCAGAGGCATGACAGTAGCCAACATCTGCGCAGCAGCCTCCTGTGCATCCCCATGCCCATTCATCAGTTTCTATCTGCGTGATATGTCTGAGCCCCCCCATGACCCACTCAACGACGAATGATGCGCCATTGCATGTGTGTTCTGCCTGCTGTCCTCACCCCTCCTGCACTGGCTGCTGGGTGGAACGCGGGTGTCCCATAAATTATCAATCATAATACAATTTCTCACTAATCATGCACGCCTACAATCATGGAATGATGCACCGCTGCATGTGTGCTCGCCTGTGGTCCTCATCCGCCCCCCCTACACTGGGTGGCTAAGAGGAACACAGGCGTCCCATAAATTGTCAATCATGTACAATTTCTCACTAAACATGCATGCCTACACTCATGACTTGGGCCTTGCAGCCAGTTAGGCCAAGTCATTACCATGGCAGGCTTTTTTATCAGAATAACAGTTTATCTGATACAATCTCCTGTCAGTGCATTGGGGGGAAGAGTCTATGTTCTGCTTGTGGGCTCTGTGTCGCAGGTGGCATTGACAACATCAGCTTCGCCCTAACCCAATAGCGTAGCCTATACGAAATAGAATTGTAACTCCAGATTCTATGAGTATAGGCGCAGCCCTCTAAGATTCGGGCCACCTGCTCCAATAACATTAGCTGAAGAAAAAGCTGATGTTGGAAGATGAACAACGGGTCCGCTCTGTTTATATACAGTTTCTGCAGATGTAGTTGAAAGCCCGTGCTGTGTGTGTGTGTTTATGAGGGTGTGTTAACAGCAGTTCCCTGGAAGGATGCATGTGGAAAGAGCAGGGTTGATGTTCAGTGTTCAACACCGTGGAAAGTTCGATAACACCGAAAAGGCCATGAGCTCTGCATACTTGTGTGGCACAAATCGATCGGTCACACAGATTACAGCAAATGTAAGAGAAAACAGTATATTTACAAATCCAACCGTAGTGACTAACCAAAGTCTGTTGACCTTTATAAATCTACTTCACACGTTATCAAATCCTTAAAACCATGACTCAATACACATACGCCTAAAGGCTTCATTATCTCACCTAGGTCACAGACATGATCAGAGAACCAGGGTTAAACTTGTATCCTGTCCCTACACCTACGGGTTCAGTCGTTTTAAATCTTACTAAAACTCTGGTGCCCGACATTAAGATTTACTCTTTTAAGCAGTTCCATTCCAGTATCAATTACAGGGTGTAAAAAAAAGAAAAATCTAAATAAAGTGTAGCACAAGCTTTTAAAAAAAATGTGATCACGTTGTGCATTTATTACTAGTTATTGCCTTGTCTGTAATAGTTCAATGCTCACACTTGCCCAGATGAAGCAGAGATAGTAATACACACCTCAACACATCCACAATACAAGTCACATCATCTGTTGATGTAGTGGTGGTGGTGCTGCTTGTTTGACTGTAAATGACTTTCATTCTATCAACATCAATCATGAATCATGTTGACAGAGGAATCTACACAGCCAGAACTCCTCCAGGGACAAATACACGCCTGACTTGGGTGTGTGTGTGTGTGTGTGTGTGTGTGTGTGTGTGTGTGTGTGTGTGTGTGTGTGTGTGTGTGTGTGTGTGTGTGTGTGTGTGTGTGTGTGTGTGTGTGTTTGTCTGTGCGTGTAGCTAACAAGAATCCTCGTCTCCCTCTAACTAAAAGAACCAGTGAGACCTGAATGACCAGGGCTCAAGATTCCATCCTTGCACTCTCTCTCTCTGTACATATTACCTCTGTACCTGCTCTGCCAGTTTGTGCAGAAGGTGTTGTGTTACCATGCAGACCGTAACTAGTGAGCTAAGCACCATCTAAACACTGCTGCACCACCCTCACAATGCTGCTATGTTCTGTATATATATTTTAAAATGTCAGTTTTATTAAGAAAAACTGGTATGAAGATTGACAATTGATTTAAAAGACATACTGTAAAGACATCAATGAAGTCCCAAAGTAATTAATAATAATCAACCTTATTGAACTCTTTGTACATGAGTACTGGAATTCAACACTAATAAAACAGTTTTTTTCCCCTTTAGGTATGGTGGCCACCTATGGTGGAAGTTACGATACATACACAAATACAGTATATACAAGCCAATTGCGATATTGGGGTGTTGCAGACAAAAGTAAACCATTATGAGAGAAACGTGTTGACATTTTTAGAAATCAATCCAAATCACACTATGACACATGCCCACATCCCACGATTTAGAGATTTGAAGACCAAAAACTTTCAGATATTTAGGACCAAATTCTCACAATGTGACTACTACGACCAACGCCTACAAACCAACCAGTCAGAATCATGCAGAAATCACGAACACACTAGCCAACACAACATTATAAACATATTTTTCTTAAATAAAGTTCAAAAAAAGATGTATTATGAGAATTTGCTTTAATACATCCATGGTTAAAGTAAAAGCTTATTTTTTTGTTTCTCTGACAGCGGATTACAGCCATACATAGCCTATAATATAGCACCAACTTCTGACGAAACTACGCTGAAGCCTACTTTATTCGCTCCAAACTAGTTGGAAACACGCCTATGTCACATTTCTTTCTTTTTTACGACATTTCAAAAGTTTGCTTAAAATCTGCTTGAAAATTGAATGGAAACACAAAGGTGTTTCACCAGAAGAGCACATGAGCAGAGGCTCCTTCTGTTCCCCAATGACAACCGTTATTCTAAAGAACAAAACCAGAATCTGACCAGCAGCCACGATGTATTGTATGCAAAATATTTATGGCAGAAGCACTTGTCCTCTCCACCTTTGGACTGCACTGTCTGTTTCTCCCACACCTTCCAACGTCTGTTCTCTGTAACAACAGAGTGTGTGTTCCCCCACTGGGCTATGGGCCAACCAGTCCCATTAACAAATACTGTATATACACACAGCCCCACCAAGGCCTGCCTGCTGAAGAGAGCACTTTTCTATCATTATGTAAAGTTGACAAGATGGACAGATGCATAATGGGATGGTGAGGTGGATGAACCCCTAATTTATATCATAATATTTTAGAAAAGTTAAGTGGAAATTCAGTTCCAGGGTTATTCCCCTTTGTCCTTTTCTTTATGTCCACTGGCAAACATTAGCAGCGCCTGATCACAAAGAACAATGAGAATGAAAAATACCATCGGAAAAAAATGATTTATGGTTAAAAAAAGTTTCAACCTTAGGACTCTGCTCAGTACAAACAATGAGAGAAAAGGGTAATGGCAGGCTTCAGTTATCTTTCCCGTGAGACCTTTGCCCAAATCAATTGTACCTATAAAGCATATGTTCATCTCCATCCCTTCTGACCGTCCATCCACTTTCCCCCTTCCTCGCTCTCTCTCTTTTCCAGGTGTTACCATAGCGATGAGGGGAGCCACCTGAGGCCTGCACCTGAGCGCTAATTGCCGTGTCAGCAGTCCCTATGGTAGCAAAGGTAAACAAGGTGCCGGGTAATGTATCACCATGGTGATAAACACCGACCAGCTCTTAAGACATGTAAAGGAACAGCTTGTTGGGGAAAAACTCATGACGTGGGCACTAGTGTTGAGTAGAGCTAAATGTAACAAAACACTGACCAAGATCCCAGTGCATACTCTGTACTATTAATTTGCTTTGATGTGGTTATCTCATATTTAGTCAAAATGTGTAATGGCCTACAGGGACAACGGGCCCTATCTTGCAGCGCGGCGCAAAGCCCGACTCAAGTATCTTTGCCATTTTAAGACCGTCCAGCGCCCACGTCATGTAAATAGCAAATGCACCTGCGCCCATCTTTGCGCCCATGAGCTTGCTGGTCTTACAGGGAGGTGTGTTCAGGTGAATTTTTGGCGTATTGCTATCTTGAGGCAGCGGGAAGTGATCGCGCCATTGACCAACAGAAACCTAGTCTAAAGTCAATACTGCAGCATTTCATTATTTTAACAGCGCATTAGTAAAATGCGCCTAGACTCGTGAACAGCACGAGCCTAGGCGCACACACAGGGACGCACAGCAGCACACAAACATGCAAAAGATTAAAAATACAAATTCTACAATGTGAAATAGTATTATGATATGATCTGCTCGCGCTCCATCACTTCACGCACGAGCAGATCAGTTTCTTCTCTCCTTCCTGCTCAGCAAATCCGCCATCATAATAGCAATGTGCCAAGGTACAAACGCGCCTGGCATTTAAAGGGAATGGGAGATGACACTCTGATTGGTTTATAGCATGTTACGCCCAAAACACACCTATGATTAATTAAGCCACAAAGTGCAACCCTTTTGAACTATGCACCCGGTGCACAGACCCGTTTTTCCGCCGTCAAACTAGGTCAAACTAAAATGGCACTTAGCAGGTGTTGATATTGAGCTCAATGTTCACATTGTCTTAAGTCTCTCCCCAACTCTCCCTCTTTCTCCACCAACCCTCTGATGAAAGACAATCACATCTTTGAGCAGAAAAAGATCCATGCAGATGCAAGTCTGCATTCCTGGGCTCCGCCAGCCTGATCTGGTCGCTCTCCGTCATTCCATCCACAAAACTTAACACCAAACTTATCAACACCCACCATCACAACCTAGATGCTCAACTCCGTACTATAACCTCCTAGTTTCTACCTTATTATTCTCCATTTCTCTATCTCTGTCCTATTCTCTATCTGTGCAGGGCTTAATTTTTGTCTTCTTTTTTTACCTCTATTCAATTCAACTCACTTCCAGTATCATTCTCTGCATATGTTCTCATTCCGTTGAGCTCTTCCATACGATCTCCGTTGTTCATTCATTCATTCATTCATTCACACACTCACTCATTTGTGATTTGACTCATTTAACAATATGTGTACTATCCTCCCAAGTTCATGACTACAGAGCTACATTTGCCTGTACATTCGGCATAAACACGACCTCTGCCTCTTTGCCCCGTTGAATTTGTTTAAATTACCAGTCCATGCATAGTAAGACACAGCGAGACAAACTGACCAAGTTAAACAAAATTGAAAGAATGTGTCAAGGATTGTTGAGCAGTCTATTTCCACATTCTGTCCAGAGTCCCAATTCCTTCAAGACAAAGCAACAGAAGCAGAGCACGCAAATAGGGCTGAAACAATTCCTCGAATAATTCGATTACAAAAAATCCTCGAAGCAAAATTCTTTGCCTCGAAGCTTCGTTAAATCAATGTAATTAAGGTTGTACGGCTCACTGTGTTTCCGCACGGAAGATTATTACTAGCGCACAACAGGTTGACGCTTCTGTGGACACAAGACTGACGGTGCCGATTACAAATGAAGGAAGACGAAAATAGCGAGGGTCTAAGAGAAGAGACAGGCGAGAGAAAACGACAGAAAGTTTGGGATCATTTTAAGCTGCAAACATGCTGCTACATCATCTCTGTAGAAAACATTCAGTGTACTCATCCATTCCACGGAGCAAACCCGACACAAGGTAAACGTCTGCTGCTCTCGTCCACCGCGCTGTTTTACACAACTAGCCTACAGCATGCTACTCTGCAAATAGCGATGTTTTACCAACAAGCTAAAACGAAAGCTGTCGGTTTGTAGTCTGACTGTTTATTAGTTTGCTATTAATCTTTGGAAACATAGCTGCTGCCGGAGACAAACCGGCTCCTCCCCCCAGCATGGCCACTTACCGTGCGTTCATGGACATCGGAAAAACATTTTTCCAAGTGAAAACGTCATAATTCACGTCCCTTCCTGTCGGAATCAGAGGTGGGAAACTCGGGCCAGATTTTGCTAACCGAGTTTCCCAGTTGGTGACGCGTTGTTGACAATTGACGTTTGATGTAGGCGACTTTGGTTCACTGAACATATTTCAATGACAAACTTATTTATTGTGGACAAACGCCTCTGCTGAGAAACATACAGACATAACATGTTTCAAATTATTCATAGATAGCCCTATGTATAAAAAAACAAAAAACACATCCGTGTCCTTTCCCGTTCGTTGTCCTGCAGATAACAAACACCTGACGATGTGCTGTTTGTATGCTCGCATAAGAAAACAGCAGCAAATTATTGTGGCATCCATGTTTTCACCAGGTTTTCACACACCTGATGCTCTAGGCTACGGCCAACAGTTGGTGGCAGTCATGCAACAAGTTGTTATGCTAAACGCCAATATAACAGAAGAAGAAGAACACGCATCCCGACCATCCTAACAATGTGAACGCTGGTAGTCGGAAAAACAACGTAATCACGGGGGCGGTCCCTGTCATTCCGAGGTGGCATGAACGCGCCATGTATATGCACGTGAATGACGTCATCATGCCGGTGGTGTCTGCATTCTTTATTCTTTCTCCTCACTGTGTATTAGGCTTCTGAAAATGTGTCCCCCAGAACAGTGTAGTTGAATAGCCCTGCTGTAAGCTTTGTACCGTCACATTTACCCTCTGGTTAGTGAACAGCTCTTTTGCATATCCAGTGCAAAGAGCCAGAGGCAAGAAGGGGAAGGGGATGAAAAATATTAACATTTGGGCCACCAAAAATGTACTTTTTTTTTAAGGTTCTTGGAAACCTGTCTTTTGTGTATATATACAAAAGACAGGTTTCCTTTTTTTTAACAGCAATAATAAATATTTACTATAGCTGTTTACTAAGTATTTCTTACCAAGTATTTCTTATCCGATTACTCGATTAATCGATGGAATAATCGGTAGAATACTCGATTACTAAAATAATCGATAGCTGCAGCCCTACAAGCAAAGGTGCCCCCGTGATTGACACACTGTTTAACGAGAAAAGCTGGTCTGTCTTTACTCAGCCTGCAATTAAAATGCACACAATTATGCAACATACCACTACAGTGGTGCTCAGACTTAGGGGGATTACTTGGGATCGCTGCTACACAAATTTATACTTTGGGCTCCATCTTGCCAAAACACTTTATAGGCTCAGTTACTGTACTGAGTGTCAGGAATACAAAGTTGTACATTTGAATTGCTGTTGTACTTTTACACTACTCTTTGTAGATATTGTGTGGAGAGTGTAAAGAGCCTGCCGTATTCCAAACAAAGTTTCCAATGACAGTTTCTCAGATGGTTCTGTGTAACAAACCATCTGGCACGTCAGATTACTTTTGACCCATAAGAGACAAAAATTCAGAATATATTGGCCTGGAATAATAAATAGTAAACTGGAGTGCTCTAGCTCCACAGTGCAATGAAATACATTACATTATACATCACAGCTTTTCTTTAATAATTTTACCATACTGTTTTGTATGGTGTCCCGTAATGTTTTCATCTGTTTTGGCAGGAAGGTTTAGATATTATTGGGGTAGACTCTGACCAGTCTAAACAAAATACTACTACGTTCAAATGCAACTTTTAGCTGACAGCAGCATGTGTGGTGCACCTAAGAAATGTTGCTGGAATAGAGACAAAGCAACTTTGTTTCTTACCTAAAATATATTCATTCCCTTTGCTTAGGGCTGCACAATTAATCGAATTTTAATCACGATCACGATTTTGGCTTCCCACGATCAAATTCACGTGATCGAGCGATATTTAAAATGCTTCATTCCGTTCATAGAACGCTCTGTATCAAAGTTTTTTTCCAAAGCTCCGTAAACTACTCTCTGATCACGTGCCTCCATGAGCCAATCAGAGTTGTACCCTGCACCGCCCAGCTTAGTTTAGTTTAGTAGACAGTCACAGATGACCGAGGACAGAGTAACGTGAGGAAAATTCCACAACAGATAGTCATAAGTCCTCACAAGGTTTACCAGTTTACCAGTAAACGCAACATTTTTTCCCGTCTGTGTTGTTTTTCAGACAACAGCAGTGACCATTGCTAGTCTGTCTTTTAGCTCATAGCTTTAGCGGCAGACTGTTGTACGTCCCGCTGTTTTAATCCTCTACAGTGAAATACAGTCACACTACACCGTTTAGCTGTCAGCATTTTAGCCGTGTTTAATCCAGTTACTACTGTAGCTAATGGTAGGCTAACGTTACCTGCTGTGTAACGTGTTATTGGTGTTTACTAGCGTGACATGCAGGGATGTTTCTGGTGCCTCTAACGTCTGTTTTGGAGCATTAGAGCGCAACACAGACATTTAAGTGGCACCGTAATGAGGCACCGTAATTCGCGTTGCTATTTCGTCCAGTAGATACCGGGCACCGGTGCCCTATTGGCACCGGATTTTAACATGTGCCGTTAACGTGAACAGAAAATTGCGTTGCCTATATCTTTTCACGGCAAACGCGTATGTGTGGAAAGAGGTCGCACAACAACTTAAATGGCATACTCCTTCACAGTATCCTTTAACAAAGGAGGAATGTAGCACAATATGGATGTGAAAGCAGTTATAATTAGCCTATGTGACAATAAAATTTGTTTTGGTTAAAATCAACAAATAATCGTGATAATTAATCGTGATCAATATATTGATCAAAATAATCGTGATTATCATTTTGGCCATAATCGTGCAGCCCTACCTTTGCTTACTAACAACAGCACATAATATCCACATTATTAATTTACATCACTAGCTATAGTTGCTACTTTTTTGCCACTTCATGGTTCACTATTTCAGAGTTTTGATGGTGCACAATGTGGTATTTTTGACAGCTGGTGAAGCTGAAGCATTTGGAGCATTGTAATTGGACTTTTTTGAAGCCTGTGAGCCAGGTTGTGACAAATGGGGGCTCGTCCATTTCAGTTGTTTTGTTGGTAAGTTTGTTTGTGCCTTAGGTAGCAGCAGGCACATGGTTGATTGCACATGCTGATCAGGTGATTTGGTCCAGCTGCATGCTGGGTTCTCGCTGTGTGCTCTACTTTAGTCTCTGCTTTTGCTCTGGTATCTGGTTTGTTTAGGAGACATTTGACAAATGTTGAAAGTAGGCTGTTTGGGTTGCAGTTGTACTGTTTAACACGTTGCTGATTTGTTCTTAGGGATGCCTTTTTGTGTCGCCAAGTTGTGTTTGCTGGTGATTTTGTGGCACGGGAGTTGAGTGGTCCTGCAGGGTGGTAAATTGCTGCTGTTTTGTCCCTGTTAGGCTTAAGCTCAAATTCCCTTTGGAGATTGTTGGGAGGGGGGAATTGCAGTGTGGTAGGGACCGTGGCTAGAGAAGTTGTCTCGGGGTCACATCCGTGGCTACAGAGGGGTCGCTGGTTCGCTGGTTGCCTCGCCATCCCATTGGGCTATCGGTGCATAAATATCTGCCACAAGCTACCCAAAGACTAGGGAGGTTAGGTCATTTCTGGTTATGCAATTAGATGGACAGGGCTGTGTTTTTTTTTTTTTGGTGTATTGGACTGTTGAACTCTGGCATCGAGTGTGTTGGTTTAATGGTGGTTTACATTCTGCACGCATCAGTTTCAGGGTGTGCATATTTGGGCGGATAAGATAATCCCCTTGTTTCCATAAGCATGGCTACTGTGGAATAATTTTGAGAGCTTTGTCAAAGGAGTTTAAGAGGTGAGTAACTGGGGGTTACATATCAGTGAGTTGTTTACCCTTTGAATGTTGAGTGTTGCAGCTTAAAGTAGCAGTTTTGGTGGAAGGTGGGGAGATTGCTTAAGCTGAATGACATCTTTGAAGAGGATATGTTAAACATTTTAAAGTCTTATGTTGGCTCAGGTAGTGTTCTTCTGGTCTATACAGACCACAACCCAATACAATTTTTTTTAGTTTTTGCATGGCCCAAACCACAGGTTCCAAGTTTCTTCAGTTTTTTAGTAGAATACATTTTTTTATTATTCGTCACATATAATCATACAGTACAATGTAGCGAAATTAAATCCCTGCATTCAACCCATCCAAAGCATTAGGAGCAGTGGACAGCCAAATGTCACACATGTCATTCTGTTGAGCTCTTCCATACTATCTCCGTTGTTCATTCATTCATTCATTCACACACTCACTCATTTGTGATTCCACTCATTTAACAATATGTGTACTATGCTCCCAAGTTCATGACTACATTCTCCTGTTCATTCGGCATAAACATGACCTCTGCCTCATTGCCCCGTTGAATTTGTTTAAATTTCCAGTCCATGCATAGTGAGAGACAGCGACTAACCAAGTGAAACAAAATTGAAAGAATGTGTCGAGGATCCCAATTCCTTTAAGATAAAGCAACAGAAGAAGAACAAACAAGGTGCACCTGTGATTGACACACTGATTTAGAGGATACGCAGGTCTGTCTTTACTCAGTCTTAACCCATCCAAAGCATTAGGAGCAGTGGACAGCCACATGTATGGTGGCATCTCTAGTTCTCAGTTTTGCCAGTCAGGCTGTACCAAAGTCTTCCAGAGTCCCCCAGTGACCTTGCTGCCCCGGGGACAGGCGGCCCAGCGAGAATAAGCTCTGCTCATGGCCTGGGAGGAGCAGCTGCTGTCCGGCACGGAGCCTCCCACCGGAGCCTCAACTACAGGTCGAAGGTGGCAGCAAAGCCGGATCTGGGTCTGTCCGCGGTGGGCTGCGCTGTCTATTCATATAGTGGCAAAAGTATTGAATTAAGCCAGTTAAATAACCAGTTAAAAACTCCTTGAGTCACGTTTAAAAGCAGTGCACTTCTGAGTTTTGGTACAGCTGTTTTTTTTACACCTGAAGCATTTATTCCCTGACGAAGATGTATTAATTAGGAGGAATGTAGCACAACGAGAAAGTGAAATTATTTCTCTGTTGATTAAATTTTGGGTAAAACTTTTACAATTTTATTTACACTGAATTCAGGTGATGAAGAATAATATTTTTTTTGTCGTTATGTTAATGTGTATATTAGCAGGAATTTGGCACAACATGGATGTGAAAGCAGTGCTCTGTTTATTTAGTTGTGAAAGGGCAATACAAATATTTTGTCCATAAAAATCAATGAATAAAACGTAATTAATAAGTGTGATCTCAATATTGATGAATATAATAATCGTGATAATCATTTTAATAATCGTGCAGCCCTAAGTACAATAAGAATACAGAAAAAAAGATTCAAATAGCACTTCAAAAAGACATTTTCAATCAGTTGTTGAGCATTGGTGGAAAGATGTGTGATGTCTCTTGACTGATGCATTTGGGATTTTGAAATTATGAGATTCAGTTTAGGAAATCAGGCAAATCTGAGGCTGAAAACAAATTTTAAAACAGGGATATAATGGACAATACTATTTCCCCATTAATCTCCTTCTGTTTATACTATGAGCAACCTCAAACAGAATGTTATACAAGTGTTATAATGTCTACCCAGCTAAATAACATTTGTTCATAGTCTCTTCAACACGTTGTCGTGTGGCAGAGTGCAAGAGCGGTGTCCTGTGCTGGCTGTATCCTCTTACAACCCTTTGGGAGACAGGGTTTCCCTTAAAGAATGAGACAAGGGCGCTTTATCATTATAGACCCGGCATCTGCTGCCTCCAGAAACCCACTTCGGACTTTGCTTGATTATGCTTATTTCACTAATTTCTGACATTTTATACCCTAAATGATCAATCAATGCTGTATCAATGACACATTAGGGCTGGGTGATTTCCCGAATCGATTCCGATTCACAAAGTCCCAGTTCGATATCAATGGGGATATTTCAGTTACAAAACAATTTTGTTTGGATATGAAAGATATTCTCAGAGAAATGATGCTGTAAATTGTACAAGGAACCCTCTAACTTGTAGCATTAATTCAAATATGAATGTATACATTAAGAATTGACCCCAAAGCAGTAACATGAATGCATTTTCTTATTTAACATGAACACACTATAAAACAATAAAGTGCAACTCTACAGACTCTATAGAATATTTAGTGACCAGAAAAAAATATATATACACAAGTGCTTTCTTTAGTGCAGAGGGTGTGGTGCAGAGGCGGTAGCCTGTACATCTTGAAAATGGCCACGCCAATTTCTCTCACCAAAATGTAGCCTAACTTTTTGAGCGTTATTTAGCCTTACAAGCTGGCATGACACGGTTGGTACCAATGGATGCCTCAGGTCGTCTAGTTTCATATGATACCAATATATTCACTCTAGCTTTGAAGACAGTTGGCCAAGATCGGCGACAGTCTCTTTGGGTTAAAAGATCGATATTGGGATTTTATGAATCGATATCAGATTATTCAAAGAAATATCTATTTGAAATTGGGAAATTGATTTTTCCAACCCAGCCCGAAGAAACATCACAACAAACCTTACCACAAAAGACAAAGCTGCAATATTTCTACAGTATTTAACATGATGATATTACCTCTGTAATTGGCCAGCTGGATGCTCTCCAAGCATAATTAATCCCCCTGAAGGTCTATACATCCTGTTGTTGCACTGGTATTTACGCTGCTTGGTGGTAAAGCCATCAGGCAAATCATTGAAGAACTAAATGTGGGGTAGGTTTAACATTTTCAGGTTTTTTTTATTTCTTTAACCTTTATTTAACCAGAAATTCCTTTGAGAATAAAATATATTTTTCAAGGGAGACCACCAGGCCAACAGGGAGTGACTAGAGAAAGAGAAGAGAAAGTGAGCACTATTTGTTCACCAGCCATACCTGCAGGACAAGTTATGTAGGGGTGATATTTCATTAACAACTGGAATGTCCTTGTGACTCAGCAGAAATCTGTCTCATGACCCCCATTGTCACATTTGACCAGTCTTTCAGCAGACTCATAGAGTGACGTTAGGATCTTAATGGCAATTTGTTCAACATATTTTTACCTTGAGGTTCTCTCCATACACCCTGAGTCCATTTACACTGAGTTGGACTTGTGCAAATCACTAAACTCATGCCTAAGTTGCAGTTAAAATAAAAAAGGAATATGTGTGATTATCCTTTGCCTTTGGAGTGATGTGATGATAGCAGTTAAGTCAGAAAAACACTAATGTCTTAACATCTGTTTTATAGTTATGACTTATCAGTGAATGAAGCTCCAAAAAAGGATAAAGAAGAAAATGCCTTTTGTTACTGCAATTGTGTAAACTTTGCCTACCAAGATGCAACTAAGGAGCAAGAACACACACACACTGACACACATGAGTGGGCAAGCCATGTAAATTTTTACTCTGTCGGCAAGAAATTTATGCAAACTGTCTCAATTCTCCCTCCTCACACAAAGAGAAGCACACAAGGATAGAGAGAGCTTAATTGGGTGTGGATTCATCTAACAACAAGCAATGGGACGTTTCTGGTTTCCCTCAAATTTGCCATGTTTGTTGTCCCCTCTATCCTAACTGGGACAAGACAAACCAGTTTCCTAAGTGGGACAAGACAAACCAGTTTCTCACTCCCACAAACACAAACAAAACACACACAACACATACACACACACACACACACACACACACACACACACACACACCTTGAAACATTTATTAACACCACTGATGCCCCCTACCAATCCTACCTCATCCCCACAGGTCTACCATGTCACCTACACGCCCCTCCCAGATCCCTCCATGTATGTCTTTTTTCACCAACTCCTCATTTCCTCCACTACAATCAATATTCCAGGAGGAGGAGGAGGAGGAGGAGTAAGAGGAGATAAGAGAGATAAGAGAGTTCTTTCAATATCTGCCACAAAGAAACGCCCAGTAAAGTCAAGTGAGAGTCAATACACCTGTAACTCACAGGCCCCTCTCAGCTATTATCCCACAGGTCCACAGCCTTGCCATTGTTTTAATACCTCTGGAGCCAGAGGGAAAGGAAAGCTATTTAAGTAAAAGAAAGATTCCAAAAATCATAAACTTTCTACCAAGATAATGTTTTACTATGTGTAATTTATTTTTTAATAATTAAGATACCTGTCAGTTTACAACACTCAGACATAGCCTACGACCCTTCTTTGTAGGCTAAGCCTATAGCAACAGGTTTTTCTTCTCCGGTATCCTTCTCTGATCTTTGTTACTTTGTTTGTTTTTCTTTCTCTGGTCTTGTTTGTATGCTCTGAGGTCAGTGATGTCAGCCTAGATGACTAGGTGTGGGTCCGTTACCCCTGACTCTACCTGTGCTTTGTCGGTGCCGCTGTCTCTGTCCAGCTCCCCGATATAGTACTGCTCCATCCACCGCCGGGCGTTCTCCGAGTGCCGGTGTGGGGGTCCTTCCATCTCCCGGCTCACGTCCTTGCCTGACCGTCGAAGTATGAGCGCCTCCCCGCCGGGGTGCATCCGCAAGAAAGAGGTCACATCGTATACCCTGGTCCCCAGCAGCACCCAGCAGGAGTCCTTGGTGCAGTGGCGGGCCACCTCCCTCTCCATGAAGACCCGGGGGGACGTGGACGGAGACATACTGACAGTGGAGATGCAGAGCGTCCACCTGAACCGAAAACTGAACACAGAGAGGAGAGCAGAGAGACCTGCTCGCAGGGCCGTCGACCTGACTACTGGACTGAGA
This sequence comes from Sander lucioperca, assembly GCF_008315115.2. Lineage (NCBI taxonomy): Eukaryota > Metazoa > Chordata > Actinopteri > Perciformes > Percidae > Sander > Sander lucioperca. The sequence continues at coordinate 28,021,721 of NC_050179.1, read as the reverse complement.
GTTAAACTTCGCCGTTGACACCTACGGGCACCGAAACTCTTAATTATTAACGAGAGGACAGGAATGAGAGGCGGGGTCTGTGCGGCGTTTAAACACTCGGAAAAGATCGTAGATGCAACCTGTTAACAGTCAGAGAAGCCTAACAGGTTTTTCAAAAGTTGAAACGTCTGAATAATGTTTCTCCCTGGGGGGTTGTTCTTGTTTTATAAACAAAGGTTTACTAACTCCTAATATTATCCACCTAAAATTTGAGAAAATACGAGTTTTATGTAAGACAATCATAGGTACCAGATTCCTATGTTGTGTTCCATGAATGCAGCATTAAATCCAGACGCACCTGCTGCTCTGAAAACACTCTCGGGGCAACAAACTCCTCAAGTCTGCTGTATAGAGCAGCAAACTGATAATAATTATATAATTTATTTACATTCAATAAACAATTAACATCTCTCAACGTGAATTATTCAAATTACCCTTGACGTCAAATAAAGAGTGACACAGGCTATGTAGCCTACCTGTCATGTTGATAGGCTTAGTTCCATGCACTCTGAGGCATTTAACGTCTCAAATATAGCCTTTAACCAGATACATCTAAATAACGGTAAATCTAATTTGCACTTACCTAAACCTGACATGTGTAGCCTATAGCAGTTTCTCAACCCTTATTATTATTATTATTGTTATTTATCATTAGCCTAATAATAATAACAATAGCTAATGATAATTATTATTTTAATAATAACCTAATTTTTACAGAAATATGTGTGCGCTCCGCACTTTGGCCACTTATGGGTTCGTGTATTATCTTTAAAACTAAAATGTTCATTTACATTTAGCCTAATTAGTGACATTTTGAAGATGTTCGACAAAATGTAGCCTATATGCCTAGATGGGTCTATTTTCTCCCAAAAAGAGAGGGCGTGTTTTTGTTTACGCATCTCTCTCAGCTTAATCTTCACCAGACAGATGAGCTCAGCTGGTGCCTTTACGTGGCGTCGGAAATAATCCATTCCACAGGTGAGCCCTAAATAAAGCCCAATTAAATGGTAAAGAAATTACTAATAATAATGTGCGATATTTCTATAGGCCCTACTAGCCTTCACAAGTTTGCGAGGTGGGGTGTTTAGGGGAGAGCGTGGAAGATTTGTCAGGGGATAAATTAGGCTATTATTATTACAGATATTTAGTTAAATTAGCCTAACCTAAATAAGATATTAAATACTAAAGATCTTACGTATAGAACAGTGCTGTTGGAAGGCCTGCCAACAAAATGCAATTGTTGCCGATGAAAAGCACGTTTTACTGCGCAAGGAGGGACATTTAGGACTTCGAAGTCCTAAAAAAACGTGCATTTGACAAGTTCGGGGAATATGGGCCTCATGAGGGCAGCGTGAGCCTTGTCCACTAGCGCCATCCTGCGTGTTTTGCTAAATATGCTGTCAAAACCCCAAAGTGATGTGAAGTTCAAGTAGGCTAATTAGGCACCGTTAAATTAATCATCCACGACTAGACGTAGTGTTAAACAAATGGCTCCAAACAGGCTAACCGTATTTTTTTCTGGAGTGAGACAACCAGTGTTAGTGCTAGTGTTTAGTTGACAGCTTGGTGGGAGGTTTCCAGAATGGCAGAAAAACCAAGCCTGTGTAAAGTCTGATTGTATGATAAAGCTAATTGTCCTAGAAACTGGTCCTGTCAACCAATGGTAGACATAAACATTGTTTAGCATTGTATTACTTATGGCAAACAGTTTTAACATTTAATCAAACCACATTCCCATCTGTAATTACATTTTAGATATCCATAATAACATTTCTACTGGATAAATTACAATTTCTCACTAGCTAGAATGGTAATTAAAGAACTCCACAGTAACATTTTACTAGTAGAAATTTTATTTCAATATATCTACAACTTTGATTGTATTGGTCAAAACTAAATAAAAGATATCTAAAAATCGGTTTAAAATGTTAATTGGCAGTTTAAACATTAAATAGCTAGACTGGATATTTATTGCAGATATCCATAATTCAACTCTTCCTAGTCAAAAAGAACAATTCAGATATCCACAATGACATTCTTCCTATCTACGGTCATTTCAGATAACCACAACATTATTATTATTATAATATATATTATTATCTTTTTGCTTAATGTCAAACACTGCATCAGTTACTATTTCAGATATATAAAATTACATTATGGATGGGAAGCATACTATTATAGATATCCACAATTGTATTTTTCCTAAAATTGCAGTTGTTCGTATCCGTAATGAAATTTTTACTAGTCAGAATGTATTTTGGATAGTCAAAATTACAATATAGGTATCTGGAATGTTTGTTTCATTTTGGATATCTGAAATTAGAGTTTTTACCAGTAACAATTGTATTGTAGATATCTGAAATGGGAGTTCGTCCTAGTAATATTTCTATTGCAGATATCTGGAATGTTCATTCTGGATAGGAAGAATGACGTTGTGGATATCTGAAATGACAATTGTAGATAGGAAGAATGTCACTGTGGATATCTGAATTGTTCTTTTTGACTAGGAAGAGTTGAATTACGAATATCTGCGATAAATATCTAGTCTAGCTATTAAATGTTAAAATGGCTTGCGATAATCACTTGTTTGGTTAGGTTAGGTTTGTTAGCACACACCACAGACCACAGAAGTTTGCAGTTGCCCTGCAGTTATATAAAGAGATACAAATATTAGGAGTCACCAACATTTAAAAAAATAAAATAAAATAAAAAACTAAAATATATATATATATATATATACTTAAGCTTTCTATAATTAATACAATATAATACATAGTACAAAAGTAATGCATTCCTATATATTTGGCCAACTATAAGAAAATAAAATAACAGATGAATGCATATACAGTGCATTATCTTACAAATGAATGCAACACAATGCAATATGTCCTACCGTGTTTGAGGGAGAGTGGTGTAGGAAACAGCAGGGGGCAGGAAAGGACCAAAGTATACATGCAGTAGCCTAACTGGGTGATGGGGGTGGGCTGTGGATGATGTGAAAGAGACAGCAGTAGAGAGGTGTTGAGAGAGTTGGTAAAATATTATGTGAAACAAATCACATAATCTCACTTCTTGGTAGTTTAGTATCACAATGAAGTGACTTGTTTAGTCTATTTTTTGCAGGTGATTTAACATGTGAAGTGTTAAGTGATGATGACACCTAACGAGCTGTCGGTCGACTAAAAAGTGGCAGGACAAAAGGGAACAGCACTTTAGTTGTCAGCAGAAAATGTTGTCCCACATCCCTCTCATTATAGCTTTGCATCTGTAGAGACATGTTAGTCATAAAGTCTTCCCATTCCCTTACAGTAGTTACTAATGGGTAGATTGTGCACTAATCTATGTATTTTTGCATGATGCTAAAGTGCTGATCTTAGGTTCTCAGACAGAGAGTAATGTTATAATACACAATCCATGCCTTGGAATAGTAGCAAGCGTTATGACTTGTCGTTGCACAGGAACAAATATCGTTCAGGGTGGCTCCATTCTGTATCAGAGCCAACATGAACAACAGCAAGACTCTCTCACCACAACACCTACAGACAATGCAGCTGCTAATGTTAATTCATGTAACTGTTTTTTTTTTTTTAAAGCTGTCATGAGAAGGGTGTACAATACCTTCTAGTATCTCATAACATTTAAAGGGGAACTATAAATAGCATTTTTTAATTCATACTGGTATTTTGTGTTTGTACTAGGACAAGTTTACATGCTTTAATAATCAAAAAATACTTTATCTTTCTCATACTGCCCATGGCTGCTGCACCTGTATTCACCCTCTGTATGAAACACTCTGTTGTAGCGCCTGTCTCTTTAAGCCCCCCTCTGGAAAAAAGCCCAGTCTGCTCTGATTGGCCAGCGTGCTGCAGTTTTGTTTCACTAGTAGCAGCTGGAGCTACTGCAATGGAGTATATAGCATAATAGCAGGACTTTGTATCATACATACAAAGTATTTACATTACACCTATAGCCTACTATCATATATCTCAAACTACACTCTCGGTATTAATATGTTACTGTCTCCCCACATCATCCTACGTTATATTTCCTCAAATATGGCCAGGTGTTCACTTAATTTCCTTTGAGTTCCACTTCAGCAGAATTTAACGGGATTTCGCTTTTAGCTTGGTCTGCACCACTGCTATCTGACTTGTCGTCTCCATCCTTCTTGTGATTTTAGCACCAGTGAACACAAGCTGGTGCTGCTCATCCTACCCATCATTCATTGCAGTAGTTTCCGGGCGCAATTTGTTCCTTGCATTTTTTATTTACGTTTTCTTTTTTACTCAGTAACGGATGTGATTTACTGGTAAAATGTAGCGAACAAAACATAGCCTACTTAAAGTGACTATATGTAACTTTTTAATGTTTCTGAAGCTCTGTCATTTTTCATACAATGGTCTTAAATGACCTGTAACAGCAAACGAGACAGACAGACAAACAGTGAAAAGAACACTACTTTTATATAATTTTTAGTCAGGCATCTGCCCGGGCCCGATTTTTTCCCACAAAGTCACAGAAGGATTTCCGGCAGGTAGACGGCGCTACAGTAAGAAATTCTGACGAGTCACAGATTTCTTTGTTACACCAAAAGCCATTGTAAAGGCTGTTTTATGCTTCTGTGTCAACTCCACGCTGTCACTCCTACGGTGTTGTGACCATTTCGGAGTTGTGCATCGGGGTTGCTTTGCATCGCGGTGCATTTCAGCGCCATAACGCTAGGGGGTTATTTACGAGGTGTCTGCCAGCCAGTTTATGTTATGTTAGCAAGCAAACTTTAGCACAACTGCCCACAAAGTACTGCTTGCTGGCAAAGTGCTAATTTCAAAACGTTACTGACATATAGACACTTTACAAACGGATAACCCCGTCATTGTAACCAAAATGTGTCTGAGTTTATAGCATGAGTGAACTAGCATATTGCTACTCCCCACAGTAGGCTGCTTGAAACGGCGATTATCAACACACAGGACAAGTTGACCAATCACAGTCACAAATTTTTGGAGGTGCACGTTGAGGGCTCAGAGGGGGGTTCGCAGCGATGCAGAGGGGTCTGCGGGGGTACGCTGACGATTCGACGCAGAAGCATAAATCAGCCTTTAGCGTATGCCAGCGAAACCAAGTAAAAGGAAGCAGGAGATTTCTTTATATAGGCCTAATTGTATTTTAATGTTATTTTAGAAGTTATCTGTTCTAGTTATAGCTGATACTTCGGCTTTAACAGATGGAGACAATTATGGGAATGTAAATTATTCAAAACCAACCCAAATTGTCCCTCAGGTATGTAATATGTCTATTTCATTCATAAAATAACTTTACAGTGCGCAATGTGGTTGTACGTCAGTAGCTGACATTAAATTACGTCCTCCTTCCATTAAGCGTGAATGTTTTCCTTTAAGTCTGTGTTTGTGTTGGCTTACTATTTTATTTTCCCTGTAACGTTACTTGTTTAACGATAAAGCGTCCGTGGGTTTCATGAAATGCTCTATATTAATCTAAGTTATTATTACGTTGGTTGCTTCAACAAACTCCAAATGCTTTGGCTCGTGACACAGTGATAGTGATACCCGGTTTAGCTCACGAGACATCCAAAGTAGGCTAAGTTACCGTATGCAAAACTTGAAATGCAACGGATGCATCTGTAACTTATTCTCTTATTGTAAATTAATGACTTTGTGGTTGAGCAAAACATACATCTCGACTAGCCTATAAGACCTCCCCGTAACGCTAACTCAGTAATATAGCCTACAGTGGGAAATACAGCACTGTAAAGAAAAGATCTTTATGGCAGTAGAAAGCACAGAAACCATGCTTTATTGTCTTTAGCAATGAGTTCAAACAATACATTCAATCAATTCAAAACTCTTAAACAAAAAGCAATTAAAACTGTAACAGCTACTGTTGCTACTGTACATGTTTTGTGAAAAATCAAGCACCCATTGTGGCTGGGTTTGCTCAGTGGGTAGAGCAGGTGCATGCTGAGAGGGTTATACCTTGACACAGAGGTCCAGGGTTTGAATCCAGCCTATAATGATTTCCTGCATGTCTTGCCCTTCTCTTTTTCACAGCTGTCCTGTCAAAATTAAAAAAATAATCCTAAAAAAAAAAAAATCAAGGTTTGATCTCTTAAAATGTGTTTACTGGTGAACTCCCTTGAAAATGTAAGTTGTCTTTTTTGTAAAAAATGAATAAATAAATAAATAAATAAAGGTGTAAAAACAAAAAAAGAAAAATGACTTTGGAGACGAGACTGGGGGGATTCCTCCTGGTGAAATATCTAGTAGTGTGTTCAGTCAGGCAGTGTGAAAACAAACAAGACAGCAAGTTGTGTAGTGTGAACAACACAGTGAACTGACGACTTTGAAACTCATGTAGTGGGACCTTAGCTTACAGGGATAAGAAAGCACAACAAATGTTTATTTTTGTCCTGAAATTCAGTTTCTTTATTTTAGCATTTTTCTGTGTCCAACACTGGGTAGTATTATCTCTTCAGGCCTCTAAAAACCTTCAAATAAATTGCCACTCTGAACCGCTCACACAGCAATGAGGCCCTATTAATCTGGGATGAGGGGCCAATACTAGGCACTGCTTTGTTTTAAGGTATGAGGTAACAAGTTTGGGAACCACAGGTCTAGAGATACAGCATTATAGTATTACCAAATGACATACTTTTCTCCAGAAAAGATCTGTATTACAACTTAACACTAAGTTTAGTGTATTTGAATAATGTGTTGAATGACACTTTGAACAGTTTGACGTGTTCGCCAGTCAACCCTTCTCCTGTTTCTTTTCTTTACCAACATAGAAAACTCATCATAGCAATGGTGTACTCTAAGTGATATGCAGGTATCGCAGTATACCCACTAAGAAAGCTCCAGGATTTCCATATACCCACTTCAAAATGCCCAATGACACGCAACAACATACTTTCCATTATAGTTTTGATATATTTTGAATTGTCATCTGTGTTTTACTTTCTTCACAATATGCTAAATAAAGGTATTTCCACTGTAAATTGGTGCATAAAAGTGTATCCGAATACAGGAAATAAAGTCGTTGATGCTCAAAACTTCCCTGGTGGAGGACATCCAGACACCCCACTATGATATGGCTCCCCTTCCCCAAAGGCAGATTCTGGCCAATTTATATATACAGTACAGTATACCCACTACAATACATTAGACTACACCACTGCATCATAGTGAGTATGTGCCTCACCTTCATTGTCTCTTCCCATCAGTGATATTGTACTGACTGACGATATGTAACGCACTGATGGATCACATTGTTCAGACACATCACCTTACACGGTGTGACGCTTGCTTCCCTCCTCACCTTGCCTTTTGTTGTCCACCTTTTTTTTCTCTCCATCACTGTCTTTTTCTCCTCAACTCCACCCTTGTGTCATCTCTCTCTTCTTTCCTGACATCTGTCTGTCCTCCAAGTCTTTCTCTCTCTTTCTCTCTCGGTTATCATGCGCCCCTATTTTTCCCCTCATTTCCAGAATTACAGCTGCTTCTAAATATACCCTGCTGAACAAAAGAGTCCTCAATAATAGACTGTGTGTCAGTATCTGTGTAACCTGAAGCAACAGGTGTGTGTGTGTGTGTGTGTGTGTGTGTGTGTGTGTGTGTGTGTGTGTGTGTGTGTGTGTGTGTGTGCGTGCATGTCCTATCTGTGGTGATGTCAGAAGTAGGCGGAGTTAGTATCTCTTCTGAAGAATCATGTGGGCATGTATAAGAAGGCAACGATTCCCATTCTGATTATTTCTTTACCACAGAGAACATACTCTCCTCCATGGCTACTGTCGTCCCTGTAAGTATCTATGTAGTGTGTGTGTGTGTGTGTGTGTGTGTGTCTCAAACTTTAAAAAGTGTCTCAACTCTGTTAAGTGCTGTATCATTCATGCAGACTGCTGCATCGCTGTAATTGTGTTTTGAACTTCAACATACAAGTATGCGTTTCTGTCCTTTTTTGTGCATACATTTGTAACCAGTTGAGTTTGTCAAATGTAATAGTGATGTTGATATTGTAGATGTTAGATATGATCAAATAGGGATGTGTATGATCAAATAGGGATGTGACTCAACTCGATGTGATTCGTGATTTTAAGTTCATGATACGAATTTCTCACAAATTTCTTAACAGAATGAGCTGCAGACAAATGACTGAAAAATATTCCTTTATTTATACAAACTGTGCAAAACAACAGATGTGTCCTCTTATCACAAGTGCAACTGAAATTGGATTTTATCTTAAAGTACAAAAATTAAACTAAAACAATTAGATTTTTAAAACAAATCCCACATCAAAATAACCAAATAAATAGAAACAAAATCACTTCAAATAAATAAACTAGGGACACGTAGGGATGTCTTAAGTCAAACAAGTGACATCAAAAGTAGATTATATAGTTATATATAGTAGATATTGGCCCTAGGCTGTTTAAAAATTGCAAAATTACACATTTATATAACCTTTTAACTGATTCACAATGCATCATTACATCCCTATGATCAAAGGTTATTTTCTCTTAAGATGACAACTTTAAGATACTGTAGTATGCCAGCTGTTGTGTCCGTGTGTGTGTGTATGTGTGTAGGCAATCTACATGATCAAGTGTCGGTCCTGTAAATTAATCTGCAAAACTGAATGCTCTTTGGGTGATAGCTCCTTTGTGTGTGTGTGTGTGTGTGTGTGTGTGTGTGTGTGTGTGTGTGTGTGTGTGTGTGTGTGTGTCTTGGGTTTCTGATGGAGAGGGTGATTAAGTCTGCCAGAGGAAGACAGTGGCTCATATACTAATTAAAATGGTGTGATGTGATGTGATCTGGTGTGTGTGTGTGTGTGTGTGTGTGTGTGTGTGTGTGTGTGTGTGTGTGTGTGTGTGTGTGTGTGTGTGTGTGTGTGTGTGTGTGTGTGTGTGTGTGTATAACATTTGAAGTGTGAATGACAGCAGCACACAGCTGAGACTGTAGCTGTTCTACAGCTGTTCACAAATATGTAGTATAAAAACAGCTTAACATTTGATGTAAAGACGCAGAGAGTACAACAATCACTGTACACATTTAGGGCTTAGTGTTCATTTAGGCAGTAACATACAGTCATCCGGTGCAGCAGCGTGCTACTCCATGTTTCAGTGCACCATTACACACTGCACTTATAGTAGGAAGGATGGAATGTACTAACTTTGTTTGATTATTTGTCTTTTAGTTGCCCCTGAACCTTAGAATGAAACGCCATGTCGTCAGGTTAATATGTACAAATACCATGACATTTTCATTACCAGTTCATCAAGGGAAGTTCTCTACAACTAAACTATCATAAAGACAACTAAGCAGATGTAATACATAATTCATAATACATATAATTTAATGCATGCATGCTATTTTTAGGTTTTTATTTTGTACATAAAAAGAGTAGGACCAAATGGAAAATAATTATGGCATGCATTTAAAATTGGAATTTTGATTAAAAAAAAAATAGAATTTGTTGATAAACCTCATGAAAAAAGTTTAAATTAGTAGTCAAATCTCAGAAATTTGAAAATTTGAAAATATCAATATAATCTCAAAATTTAAATAATGCTATATTTGCATTACCCTATTTCTGTTTCCACAGAGTGGGAATTCAGTCTGTAAGACAAAATGACAGCTCATGGAAACCACTCTCTCATTTATTATTGGCTATTTACAGTACAGATGTACTGTATGGGTGTATGCCTGTATATATGTGTGTGTGTGTATATATATATATATGTATCTTATCTATGCAGCCGAACACGTGACAAACCTCTCTCTCTCTCTCTCTCTCTCTCTCTCTCTCTGACTCCTAGTTTGCATCCTGCTATGCCAGTGGTGGTCAGCCCCTTCAGCTGTTTGGGAAAGGACCCATACAGGGTAACTATCTGTCACTCCTCACATACCGGGGCCCTCGCTGCACCCCACGGCCCCGCCTGGCATGCTACGCTCCAAAGATGACGCTGAGACAGATCTATCGCATGCTGAAGATGATGAAGCAGGTCAGGAACAGAGAGGCTGCAGCTGCTGCTGCTGCTAGGTGAGGAACAACTCTGCATACAAAATGTTAACACATAGTGCTTAGTGTTATCACAAAATCCCACTGTCTCTATGCTGTACCGTCATTTACCGCTGATTCTTCCCTCTCTTGTGTCTAACAACCTTGTATCTCCACCGTCGCCTTTTTGTCACTAAACAAGACTAATGCCGCATTTCCATAGCTCTACTCAACTCGACTCGCTCTTTTTTGGTTTTCCATGAGCAAAAACTGTAGATAGTACCTGGTACCTGGTACTTTTTTGGTACCATCGCCGTCAAGGTCCCAAGCAAATTGAGCTGATACTAGAAGGTGGAGTTAAAACACTTGCAGGTCACTGAATCGTCACTAGTGTTGTCACTTGCGTGACTATGGACATCCTGCCCCAAACCCCCCATTTTGAAATAGCCAAGCTACCGTCAATAGCGACCGCAATTCTTTTATTCATTTGAGCCAGATTTTTAAAAATGGCACACTGGAAAAACCACGCAATACAATTGAAAATTTTTCCTCTGTTTAGTTGCTGATGAAAGGATTCAGCGAGTGTTGCACTGAAGATAGGGTGACCAGATTAGGGTGATTAAGATTAAGAACTAAAACCAGGACACTTTGCGCGTGACCGTAGTGCTCATGCACGCACACGCTTTTTAACGTGAACATGTGCCAGCCCAGGTCAGACATAGACACAGACAGATCAGACACAATTTTGCCAACAGCACACGTAGGCCTACTGCTCACAACATAATGGGGTATCTCTGTTAATATTCATGAATCTTCTTGGTATGTAGCCTACATATCTAAGAAATAATATTAAAAGACATTGAGTGAGTTTCGTGTGGAACCAACTTTATTTTTCAGAATTAAAGGATTCTTTTGGAAAAAGCCCCCACTGAACTTGTGAAAAACTTTGTGAAAAGATATTTTTCATTGCATGGCACTAAATTAATTATTTGGAACTGCTGCCACAGGCTTGAACTAAAGTTATGGTAACACTTTACGGTAAGAGTACATGAATTATGAATTCATGCATGAATTAATTCATGATTTGTGCATTACTTCATTCCTTTATATCTTATGAATCATCATGAATTGACATGAGTTCATAGCCTCTCATTCATGACCTCATGCGTGAACAACACATCAACTAAAGCATTAGGTAAGGTGGGTACATAATTATGCACAAGTTGTGTTCAAATCAGAATTTGTGCAGTGATGACCACATTTTTTTGCAGAAAAATAAATAATCATGATCATGCTTAATAATTCATAATGATGTGCCCACGTACCTAATGCTTTAGTTGTGTTGTTCATGTATGAGGTCACGAATGACAGACTATGAACACGTCAATTCCTGATGATTCATGGGATATTAAGGAATGCAGTAACACATAAATCATTAATTACATAATACATAATAATACATAGGCCTACATTAATTAATTCATGCATGAATTCATGATAATTCATGTACCCTTACTGTAAAGTGTTACCAGTGTTATTCTAACCAACACACACACACACACACACACACACACACACACACAAATGTCATCTCATTTGATAGAGCAGATAGCTTCCCTATTGGAAACATTCATTCCGTATACAGTATTTGTTAGAGGAGTGAATTTGCTCAAGAATCAATTTGTTGGCCGCACAGGTGTCAGCAAAATTGGCCCATGTAACGAGTAGCGTCTTTAAGGTGGGAATGGTCATGCGGTTCCTCTCGTCAGTCCATGTGTTGTTCATGAGCGAAAAGATCCGCTCAGCGGGAGCATTTGTGACCGGTAGACACATGATGAACTGACAAAGGAGACCTACACTTTTAACGGAATCTCCCTGCTTTTGAAATGCGCAGACATTTCCACCCAGCACTCGTCTGCTGACTTTCCAGTGGACCTGGAGGGACTGGTTAAAACGAGACAGATAAGAAGAGGCATTGCGACAATATTTAGAAATATACATTGTAACGCTGGCTGCAAAGATTATGCAGACGCAGACCGCTACGATTGACTGACACACACACACATTGTTAAAATCATACGCTGGACGCTTTATTAGTCTTTCTACATGGGTTTAGTTAATGATCGGGCTATGATAAGACCACGTCGGCTATATAATCGCTGACAACCGGGACAATTTCATAGTGGTTGGTGTAAATCGTTACATTTTAGCGTCCTGACAGGCTTTTGTCGGGACTCGGGACACGCAACTCAGAATCGGGACTGTCCCGGTCAAACCTAATTGAAGATGACTTCACGCGTCTTCGCTATAGCGATCAGCTGAGACTCTCCACCTACACTATGGGGGTACCATCCGCAGTGGAAACAGAATAAGAAAAGAAACTGATACCAAAAAACTTATTGGAGTCGAGTCAAGTCGAGCCGAACCATGCAGTGGAAATGAGGCATAAGAGTCTACCGTCATGCTAGCAGCTCTGTGAGGCTGTTCTTAGGCACAGCGGTGCTTTGAGCTAAATATAAAAGTCAGCATGCCAACATGCTCATAATGACAATGCTAACATGCTGATTTTTAGCAGGTGTAATGTTTACCCTGTTTACCACATTTGCGTAGAATGTTAGCATGCTAACATTTGCTTATTAGTGCTAAACACAAAGCACAGCTGAAGCTGATGGTAATGTCATTAGTTTTACAGGTTTCTGGTCACAAACATACTCAAATGTAAACCTGCTGGTGGCGCTACAGGAAAAGTCATAAGTAGCCTATACTGCACATCCTTTGCAGAACATGAATGTCTGGAATAGGATTTGTGCTAATTCTTCATGTAGATGTTGACATATTTTTTACTGGATAAGTGAACATATTGATCTGCTGGTAGTGCCAGTAGTGGATCACCAAAGTCATTTGGCTTCATCCTCTAAAAACCGTGATTATCTGTACCAAATTTCATTGCAACACATCGAATAGTGGGGTGCCTGGGTAGCTCACTTGATAGAGCCCACGCACCCGTAAATAGAGGTTTACTTCTCGACGCAGCGGCTGCGGGTTTGACTCCGACCTGCGGCCCTTTGCTGCATGTCATATCCTTATCTCTTCCCTTTCATGTCTTCAGCTGTCCTATAAAAAATAAATGCCTATAATGGCCCAAAAAAATTCTCTAAAAAAAATAAGGCAGAATCACCGTGACGACGAGCTAACACAAAAATCACCTCAGGTGGACAAATGGCAGTTGATTTGAATTGCGAGGATATGTGAAATCGTCAAACTGGTTTCTATCTGTTGTCATTTTCAGCTGTAACTGTAACATTGTAACACTTTGCTCTGATAGCTTACGTTTCTGCTGTGCTTATTTTATGTAGGCTACTATGTTGCTTTGCTAGCATCTTTGAAAAACCAAATCTAGCTTTACGAACAGCAACACCACCACCTGTTAAAGTGACTGCTAGTGTGGGTGGTGTCATTTTCTTTAGTCTGTGGCCCAACAGGTAGGCCTAAATTAGCTCTCCAACCTAACGTTAATGAAGGTGTTGACATATAAAAGCAGGGCCGGAGTGGGACTCATTTTCAGCCCTGGAGTTTCATGCCTTAGACCAGCCCACTTCACTTCACGACTGACTATATTAAAAAAAATGTAATTAAAACCTTAGTATATAAGTCTGCAATAGCGCCCTGTTCTCTACAGCCTTGTATTTCAGTGAAGGTTTGTAAAATATCACTATTTCCAATTCAGTGCAAATACAGTAAGTGTTGCTTCACAATGTAGATTTATTAGAAAAGATAACATCTTTACAACAACCCAATGATGTTCAACAATATCAGAATCTATTTTCTGTGCAAATAAGTAATCACATATATCCAAAACTTGAAATTAAATAAAGAATTAGATAAATTGTATTGCACTTTCTAATGACACCATACTCTATTTTTTTCCTTTGTATGATATTTCATATAACTTTCTATTCCCTTTCAGTCGTGGGCTTTGTATATTTACTATCCTAATTTCGAGGATAAAGACATAATGAGTCACTAGTAACATTTGGGCCTAAAAAGTGATTATATTGTAACTAATCTGAACATGTCTGCTTGTTCTAACACAGTGGTACAACAGCTTACAGTAGATCACTCTCACTCTCACAAATTTTTATGAAAAAGTTTGCGTCATTTTCTCTTCTTTTTAAATTGTTGCCTTTTTTTGAGAGGTCGCGCAAGATGGCGACCGTGGTGGTTGACATGTGCTAAGCTCTGCAACACTAGCTGAGTACTTATGTTATATGATAAAGCCAGCTATTATGCAACTTGCTGAACTATCAGATTTTGAGAGACTCAGCAGAAAAGGCAGTTGGACTGATCAGTCTCCCCGAGTTAAAAAAAAGTGCCTCGGAACACACCAAAGCGACGAGACCTAATACGTCTCCATAACAGCAGGCGCTAATCAGTATTGTCGCCCAAAAATGAAAAACGGTAGCTAATTGGACGAACGTGTCATGTGGGTCTGGTTTCTCCGGAAATTCAAAGCCAGACTGTCATGGCGGCTTGTTCAGAATACGATCTCATATTGTACTAAAATAGTTCACTGAAACGTGTTTCTGAAAACATTTTAAGCAAGAAATAGGCCATGCAGTTGCTGAATCTGTCTTCATTTCAGATCGACAAAGGTCAGTTTAAAAGATTTTCGTCAGATTTTGAGAGACTCTAGTCACGCTTATCCCGCTCCTCGTTTCCGGGTTAGCACTCTACTAATCAGATGGGTCATTTGAGTCTGACTGCCGGAAGTGCCCGCCTTCCGATTCAACATGTCAAATCGGCCAAAATGAAGGCCGACGGCCCCTCGGACGGACGACGGCACGGAACACACCGAACAGACTTGAGTCACTGACCTCGCCAGACTGTCCAACGGCCAATTATTGGCTTGGTGTGTCTCGGGCTTAAGGGTTAACTAGCACCAATATAAGAACTTTGACGGCCGAAAATAACCCTTTGTAGACGACACGTGCAAAGACTAATCAGGTACCTAGCATACCAAGCTAATAACACGGGGGGACCACAATGACAAAGAGAGATGCAAAAAAAGGCATAAAAGGGGGACTGATAATGGATGTGGACCCAGAAGACGCCTTTTTAGGTTTGTGTTCGCCTCTTCCTGATTCTCCAATTGATAGTCCAAACCCAAAGAAAGTATGTGCCGACAAAGAAAAGAATGAGGTCTCTAACGCCGACATTCTCAAAGCCATTTTTGAGCTGAAGGAGCGCTTCTCCGTCTTTGAACAATGGATAAATAAAAACTCTGCAGACATCACTGTGGTAAAAGAAGAGATGAAAGGCCTTGGTTTTCAAGCAAAGGAGACAGAAGACAAGGTGAAAAGGCTAGATAAGAGCATTGAAGAACTAAAAGAGAAAACCAAAGAAGGCGAACACTACAGCAGAAGATGGAATTTGCGTCTCATCAACCTCCCTGAAAGAGTGAACAAAGATGTAAGAGAGGAAGTCATGAAGATAATGACTTAGATTGCACCTGCTGATAAAAGCAAGATCGGATTCTTGGTTGATACAGTACACAGAATTGGGTGCCCCAGAGATGACAAGACACCGCGTCCGATTGTTATACAGTTCAACATGCGTACCTTCAGGTACAAGATTTGGAAGGACTGCTGAAGTTATGAAAAAGCTGAATCTCCGTATCGCCGAGGACCTGACACGCTCTGAGAGAAAATGCAGAAACAAACTGTGGCCCCTGGTCGAGCAGGCTTGTAAGGACGGAAAGAAGACCAGATGGCAAGGTCCGGTCGCCTTTATCGATGGTGTGAAATTTGTTGTATAAAATCTTCACCCAGTATTTAGTCGTCTAGGTAATACAACCAGGCAAGTAAATGTTTGACGTGGACAATTAAGTAGCCTGATGTTAATAAGGTGTTAAAACAGTTCAACATCTTGTTTCTTGGTACTCCCAGTGTTCAGGGTATTTCTAATCACTACCAAAGGTTAAGGGTTCCTATTAGCTCTTATCTTCTGTTTACCTTATTTGTAGGCATCAAACCTGTGTTTTTACCTTTTATTTTTATTTATTTATATATATATCCTTTACTGATTGTATGACAAACACTACTTTAATTAACCTTAAAGTGGTTTCTCTCAATGTCAAAGGCATACGGAACATCTCTAAAAGGAAGGTTATTTTTCTATTCTGTAGACGCTCTAATGCAGATTAAATCTTTCTACAAGAGACTCACTCAAAATATATAATACTGACAGCTAGTGTTTAAAATAGTTACTCCAGTACAAATTCAAAATACTGGAGAGAGTTATCTCCCCCACCCCCTCCTCCCCAGACTCGAAGTTCACGTTGGTTGCCAGGCTGAGCATCCACAACAATGTTGCTAGACGCTTGTCTCACATAGCCAGACTTTACTCCACAGCACAGCGGAGTAGCTAACGTTAGATGCTGGCTATATTGACATTGTCATAAAAGCCCGTGCTCACATGGAGCTCTGTACCCAACTGACAGACACACTTTTTCGGCTTAGAATTACCGTAGGAACTGCTAAAAATCCCACAAACTCACCATCCTCTCCACACGCCAGACAGACACACTTCCTCGGCTTAGAATTACAATAGGAACCGCTAAAAATACCACTACCTTGCCATCCTTTTCCACCCGAATGAACACACTTTATTAGCTTAGAATTACGGCAACAATCGCTAAACACACTGCAAACTCAAGGTCCTCTCTTTCCAATTTACAGCCACCCTATCTTGGCTTCAAATAACTCACCATTGTCGGCTACAGCCGCTGAACAGGCTACACGTTGTAAACAGCCGTGGCTGCTTGCCTGGTCCTGGTAACGTTAGCAGTTAGCAGGGTTAGCATGGCGGCGTTAGCCAGGACCAGTCGGGATCACTTCACTGGCTGTGTCTCAATTGTTTTTGCAAGTAACCAACTCGGGTACTCTAGCTATATAATTCAATGTGAGTAGCTACACAAATGTTGAAATGACATAAAATGCCCGTCCCTAGTAGCTGTGATAAATTAGCCTGAAGCTAATGCTTACCTGTTCAGGAGGAAATTAGCTAACTCTGCGTCCTTTTGGGCTCTAAGCTGTCTCCATCTTTCAAATACATCTCCAATATTTACCCAGACGGGTTTGTTACGTCTCTGGTCACGCAACTATTACAAACATGCCGTTTTTTTTGTCGAGTAAAATCAATCTCTGTTGATCCTGTTCGTTTGTTTGCTGCTTTTATGGCTGTACTAACCTCACAGCTGTAACGCACTGGGTTTACGTGTTTACAGGTATAACTGGCAACCCGGCCTGGCTGACAAACTGGGCAGTTGATAACAACAAACAGGCCAAAACACAAACAGAAATTCCATCACGGAACGGAAATTTCAAAAGGAGAAAATACTGGCATTAGCATTGTTGTCAGAAAAGATAGTATTTCAACTTAGCATGTTTCCTTAATATCTGATGATGCATTGGGGTCATTTTTGGATTTATTACAGTAAATATATTACATATTGGACCTTTAAGTCATGCTTCTAATCACTCAGCAGGAGGAGCTATTTTGTTCAATCAATTTAAAGGAGATGTGTTAGAATCCCACCTTTCTAAAGATAGTAGATGAATTATTCTGGTTCTAGAGTGAATAATGTGATTCTAGTGTTAAATAATATATATGGACATAATAACAATGCTTTGGCAAAAAACATGTTTACCCAACTAGCAGTAGAGTTAAAAAAGATGAAGGAGAAATACAAAGATGCTCATTTAATTATTGGTGGTGACTTAAATGACGCAGCAGATGACCAAATGGATAGATTACCAGCAAGAATTTCCCCTAACTCAATACCTATATCACATTTGTGTGCACAACTTAATGTTATTGATGCCTGGCATTATTTGCATCCTTATCAAAAAGAATATACATGGAGTAATGTTAGTGGCTCTCTACAATCTCGAATTGATTTATGGTTGTTATCCTCCTCTACTTTGCAATTTGATTCTGAAACATTACACAGCTATGCCCCTTTTTCAGATCACCAATCGATAGTCGTCACTTTTGCTAATCCACAAGAACAAACCAGAAAATCTCGTGTTTTTTGGAAATGTAACTGTAATCTATTGAATGATGAAGGCTTTTGTAAATCAGTGGAAGCTACTGCGTGTGACATTTTCTTTTTTAAAGATAATTTTTTTGGGTGTTTCCATCTTGATTTGACAGAACAGCTAGGTGAGAAAGGGGACAGAGAGAGAGGGAAGACATGCAGGAAACCGTCACAGGTCAGATTCGAACTCTGGACCTCTGCGTCGAGGAATAAACCTCTAAGTATATGTGCTCCTGCTCTACCCACTGAGCCAACCCAGCCACAGCATATGACATTTTCAATTGCAATGAACTTAGTAGTGTTCAAAAATGGGAATTTTTTCATTTAAAATCAGAGAATTGGCTATTAAATATAGTAAGGAAATGAAAAAACGCAACACTATCATAGAACTCAAAACTATAAAAGAACTGAACTCTTTAATAAATAAAGCAACTCTTACTGAAGAGGAAGAATCAAAACTGTCAAGTCTGAAGGAAGAGATTGACCAATTGTATATTAATATGACCAAAGGAGCCTTTATATGCTCTATTACTTTGCACTGGAAAAAAGAAATTATAAGAGAAATAATATTACTTCCTTAAAAATAGATAACTATTAATTCCAATGCGTCTGATATAGCAAATTATACCTCTCGTTTCTATTCTGATCTATATAGCTCCCACTATATAACCAAACAGAGGATGAGAAATTTATCAGCAAAATTAGAGAATTTATCCCACAAATTTCGAATGACTTTAAATTAGATTGTGATAAACCTCCATCTCAAAACCTGAAATTCTTGAAACTGTAAACAAAATGAAAAAAGGAAAATCTCCAGGAATGGATGGTCTTCCTGTTGAATTGTATAAGTGTTTTTGGAACATAATTGAAACTCCATTTTTTAACATGTTAAAAGATTGTATTGATAATGAGGATATTGTTACGATTAACTCCCAGTTTGGACCCCAGTAGCAGATTCAGACACAGGCACAATGGATTGTAGTTAGAAGTTTTATTTTATCTCAGTATTTGCAAGTAAGAGAGAGTAATCAAGGTGGTGGGGAGACAATCCTGGTGAAAGTAGGTGGGATCTGGTGGGGAGGAGTTTGTGGCAGGCAGTGGAAGAGGATCAGCAGGAAGGCATGCTCAGTTCTGGCAGGTGCTGAAGACGGAGGAGACACAGGTGAGGTTATTTCCAGCAGTGTACAACAATGAGTCAAAGTAAAATTCTTTACTGGAGTTTTTAGGCCTGAAGAGTTACCACATGAGAGCGGAAAACAATCTGGCAATGAGTGAGTGGAGAGCCGCGTTTCTTGTACTGAGCTTGATTGTAAATGGAAGTCAGGTGTGCCTGGTAATGCCTGTAGAGCCACGCCCCTGCTGATGAGCACACACACACCACACACACAGGGGAAGAGACACAGGGAAAGACAGACAGGGAAACAAACAGAAAACATGGGAATCCAGAGGTCACAGACCGGGCTGTGACAGATATGACTACAACTATGAAGCAAGGTGTAATAACATTGCTTCCCAAACCAGATAAAGATCATCTTCTGTTAGAAAACTGGAGACCTATAACGTTATTTTTGATTGATGATGATTACAAAATACTTTCACTAATTTTTGCCAGGCTTAAGTGAAATCATAAATGAAACTCAAACTGGCTTTATGGCTAATCGGCATATAAGGTGTAACATTAGGTTTATTCTTGACCTAATAGATTATTCTGAATATGTGGAATCTGACACTGTGAACTTATTATACTTTTTGTAAGGCATTTGACACAGTAGAGCATCAATTCTTATTTAGGTCACTTCAAACTTTTGGTTTTGGTGAAAATGTTATCTCTGGTGTTAAAATGCTTTATAAAAACATCAGTAGCTGTGTCATGCTATATCCAAATACCACCCAAAGCTTTTCAGTTTATAGATCAGTCCGCCAAGGTTGACCTTGTTCTCCATTTCTATTTCTCATTGTTGTTGAAATGTCATAATTTACAAGGTTTAAGGATTTTTTACAGAGAGATCAACATTTCTCAACTAGCTGATGACAGTTCTTTTTTTTTTAAAGAATAAACAACAAATTGAAAACTCAATCAAATAAATACATTGTATGTCTGTATAACACTGATGAAACTCTTATGAAACACATACTCTGTGTGATATACCAGTGAAAATAGTATTAAATACCTTGGAATCCATATCTCTAAAAATCTAAAGGAACGACAAGAAAAGAATTTTAAGCCCAAAATACAAAAAAACTAAAAATATATTCAATATTTGGCTTCAGAGAGATCTGTCCATGTTCAGTAGAGTTCTTCTGAGTAAAGCAGACGGTATCTCTAGATTTGTTTACCCTACCCAATCTTTGTTTAAGAAATAAATAACATTTTAATTAATTTTATTTGGAAAAATAAATGCCATTGTTTAAAAAAGGAGATTCTAGCAGCCCCGAGAAGTGTAGGTGCATGAAAATATTAGACTTCATGGATGTGAACAATACCTTTAGAATTAAATGGATAAAAGAATGTTTAAAAGCTCCAGAAACCCTTTTGGTACTTCATTCCACAGACCATTTTTGGAAAAATGTGAGGCCTCCGATTTGTATTACAATGTAGTACAATGTAAGTTATCGCAAAAGTTGTCTAAATTTCATCAGCAGGCGCTTAACGCTGCAAAATTGCGCTTTATATCATAATTCTTCTCCACACAGAACTATTATATGGAACAATGAATATATAACCAGAAAGAATAAGTCTTTATATGTACAACTCTTGGTTGATGGAATATATTTTTTCTTGCAGACTTACAAAATGATGAAGCTCAACTTCTTAGTTATTAGGAATTTCTTAGATCTAAAATCTTTCCTGTCCCCCACAAATTATATAAAATGGTAATAAATGCTATCCCTAGTGGAATTCTTCAACTAATGAAATGTCACTCTGAGAGACAAGAATTGAAAGAATAGGATCTGACCTTCGTTGTTAATGGAATAAATATTAAAAGTCATAAATGTACCAATAAACATATGAGGAATTGTTTCCACAGCAAAAGGAAAATCACTCCATAGGGGGAATTTGTTTGGAACTCTTTTTATTCTAACATTCACTGGGATTCAACGTGGCTTCTACCGTACAAATTTGTTATCCCCAATAAACTGAAAGAATTACATTTTAAAATATTGCACATTTATCCCACTAACAAATTTGTTTCAAGATTTGTGGCTGTGGACAATAAATGTGAATTTTGTAAAATTGAAGAGGAAACTATTTTACATTTATTCTGGGAGTGTCTGTATTCGGTGGAGTTCTGGAAGAAAATTAAAAACTATTTCAATATTCAAAAGAATCACGTTATTAAATTGGAAGCAAAAGATGTTATTCTTATGATAACAAAAACAAAACAATACATAGGATTGTCAACCTATTAATTCTACAAGGGAAATTTAATATCCATAAAGCAACATTTTCTAAATGTCGGCCAGCTTTTACTCACTTTAGAATTGAATTTCTAATTTTAATAAGAAGATAATAACAGTAATAATAAGATTAATAATAAGAAAAGTATTTATATAGCTGATGTACTGCAAGATTTTTTCAAGGAAATATGATTATATAGCCTACATTCCATTTCACCTTTTCTTTGTATTGTATTTTCTTTATTTTGTATTGTTTTCTTTTTGTTTACCTTCTTTTTTCTCTTTGTGTATTGAAGTGCCTTTCTTCTTGAGTTTTATTTTTTTTTATATCATTAAGTAAGGTTGTAATGTTCAATGGATGGAAATGAATATCTTTTTGATATGTTTTTTTAGTACGATGCCGAATTGTTCAAACACTGTATAACATATTTGTAAAAGTATGCAAATAAAAAATAAAAAATAAATTAAAAAATGGTCGCCTCTTCAGTGCCGTTTTGCGCTTTCTATTACCCGTTTAAAACAGCTTATTTTTGCTCGCGGTGGCATACTCCAACAAGCACCACTGACTGAAGTGTACGAGGTGACGGTTTTGTTATGGTTGTGGTTGTCCGTTATAGTTTCCTGTTTATTGTGTTAATTTATTACCCGGGTTCCTTGTTGTTTACTGTCTCTTGTGTTCACTGTTGCGTGTTACCTTGTTTTCATCCTTGTGTATGTTTATGCTTCAGTTTCCTGTTTTATTTTGTAGTCTCTGTTTCTCCCTTGTCATGTCTTGTTTTTCTTCCTGCCTTGTGTTTTCCCACCTTTGTGATTGTCTGCCCTGCCCACAAGTTTTTTTTTTGCAGGATGGTAGGGGAAGACTCATGAATATTCATTAGGGAACTCATCCCTGATTGGCTAACCCTGACATTCTTCCCCTAACCATAACCAATCCCACTCCTCTTGCCTAAACATAACCAATCCCACCAGAGCAGGTAACGAGTACTGGCCATTCAGAGGGAGAGTAGGGCGGGTTTTTCCCCTACCATCCTGCAAAAAAAAATTCCGCGCCCTGCCCTGATGTGTTTCACCTGTTCCTGACCCCTTGTGTCACCTGTCCCTTGTTTCACCCTAGTTACCTTGTGTATTTAGTCTCTGTGCTGCCTTTGTCTGTTGTTGGTTCTTCCTGTCTTTCCCTTCGTCGCTCCTTCCTGGTTGTTTTTCCCCTGTCATGTCTTCTGGTTTGTCTTGGTTTTGATTGCCTGCCTCAGGACACCTTCATTTGTGAGTTCAAGTTGTTCAATAAATCCTCTACACTGCATTTTTGGGACCAAACCTCGTTTTCCCTGACAGGTTTGTTTTGTTTTTTTAGCAAGGTGCTGCTGTCGGAGGACTCAAAACATATACGTCATCATTAACCAGGCTGCACTCTGCGAGTGGGCTGCAAGAAAAAATAAATACTGTATATACAAAGAGTTGGCTGCGAGTGCAGGCAGCCTAGGGATAGCATTCAGGATATTTAACTATGATTTCAATCCAGTGCCTGAACCAAAAAACTAGACCGGCTCAACGGTAATTCTCCTGGTGCTCCTGATTAGCCAATCTATGTAGGCCTAAGCTACAGGATGCAGGAGTTTTCTATCTGAAAGTTATTGTAACAAACTTTGTGATTGGGACTAATCATGAACACACAGTAGAGATCAGTAGAGCTGTGGGAGCTGCAACGAAGGCTTGTAATGTTTATTTAAGTATACTAATGTTTTAGTCTGTCTTGCAGTTTGAGCAAAAGTTGATTCTTCAGGAGTAGGCTAATGGCTTGAGTTGACAAGTGTGGCGAGTTATGCATCCATCAAGCTGATTGCTGTTATTACATTATGCATTGAGGAAGGATAATAACCAGCCTGTTTGTGCTGGTCTTGGCTGCCTCAGACCAGACTGTGATCACACCAGGTGGTTCTGTCATAGAGGCCACAGGAGTCTGTGGTTAATAATTAAATACTCTCATGTCACTGCCAGAACAAACACTCAATCCCGCTTCCTCCTCATTTTCTGTCTCTGTGTCTGGTTTCTCTCTCTCTGCACAGAAAGCAGGGTTCTGCAACTCCGGCCCCTGCGTCGCCTGGCACCAAGTCAGAGAAGAAATGCGCCCCGAGCTGTCTCAGACACAAACGCAGTATAAAACGTGTCAGCTGATCCACATGTCCTGGCCGAATGCAAACTACCCACCAAGTTACAACTCTCACAGTGACATGGGAGATCATCAAACCCTCCAATGGAAAAGTTCATTCAGATAATTACAATTTGGACATTTAGCCGTATGACTGGATGTTGGAGGACGATGTTCGCTTGATTTCCAGCCCCTCAGGACAGGTCGAGATTTTTTTTTTTTTTTTTAAAGATCGTAAGGGCTTCCTGTGTTTTTTGTGGTTGCTCACTAGAGTGGAACTTTTATAAACTCCTGTCATTGTTTATATTTAATTTTTTGGTCCACTTCAGTCTCCAAATCCAGGACTGACATCACTTTTCCCTGGCAACCTCTCGAGGAATTGAGAAGTGGAATTCTATCCGCCTGCCCGCTCCTCTTATTCTCCTCTCCACGAGACTTTGTTTATTTTATTGCACGTTTGTTGTGTTTTAATGTCTTGTATCAATAAAACCAAGACAACTTTATATTTATTATAATTTATTTAATAAACATACTGAACAGCTATTAACAAGTAATTAGAAAATTAACTAACAAATGATTTCTGAGTTATTTTTTGCATGCAGTGTTTTTCTGAATTTTTTTCTTAAACGTGCAATAAAGCTGTATGAATCAATGATAAAGAAATTGTTACTGCACACTAAACTTAACATTCAATATTCTTCAATAAAAAGCAAACGGTTTAAAAAAGTATGTAGGTATTATTCATTAAGAGTTTAACACTTTCTTTTTAGATTCCCCTTACAAAACACACCCATGTTTTTTCATAATGTTGATATGTCACCTTCATGAAATGGATGGTTCTAACAAATATTTTACACAGCAAAAAGTGCTGAAATGTATTAATATATTGACTCATGCCATAGGTGGACGAGTGCAGAATAAAACAGCTCATGCAGTTTTTCACCTGTTTCTTGGATATAGTTCAAATTTTGCTAACAGTGCCCTAATACCTGCCCTATCCATCAAAGCAATATGAATATTAAAATATGTATTCGTTATAAAACTAGAGCCCAGAGACTTTTTAAATACAAAGTTGTCACAGAAAGGGTTCAAAATTAACACCAACATGCCAAATGCTGGTAAAATATGCACGTGGCTGGTAGATTTGTTTCATTCACCAGACAAAAAAATCCAATGATAATCTGTTGAGTGGCTGGTAAAAAAGCCAGCCACTGGCTGGCTATTGAGTGGCTGGTAAAAACATTCACTAGACATTTGGCTGGTGGACAAAAAAGTTTATATTGCACCCTGGTCACAGACACCTTTTTAAAAGAAAGTTACTTATATAGGTTATATATGATAGTATGTTGGCACAGTTTAGGCCATCACATTGATTAAAGTCCGGGTACTGTAAGGTAAAATCAGAGATGTCTTTCTAAACACATCAAACTTTGTTAGAAAATACTTGCTGAAAACCATGTGAAAAGACTGTGAGCTATATAGTATTTAATAATTTAACAATAAATTATGGTGCAATAAAGAAAAATGTGTAAAGTGTGGAGTAAAATGCATTCTTCCATGTTAATATGTTTAAACACAGACACACACACACACACACACACACAAACACGTGCTCACTGACAACCAGCCTACCGGTATGATGTACATGTTTATTTGTATAGAAGTGAGATCCGATCACAAGTGGTCCCTCAAGATTCATTTGGAGATACATTCTACTGCCAGGTGTGAAGACACATAGTCATACCAGGTAGAAATGGGGCCAATGTGTCCTCAATGTGTCATGGGTGCATTCACACCTGTAATTAGAGCTGTCCACTTGTGATCAGATCACCCAAAACACATGTTAATGACAGGTCTGAACAGGGCCATAGAGAAAGACAACCATTCATGCTCCTGTATGGCTTTGGACTGTGGGAGGAAGAACCTAGTAAACAAAACCAATTTTATTTCTAATCATCATATACAACTGACAGTACAATGCATTGAAATTTGATCTCTGCATTTAAACCATCCTAAGTATTAGGAGCAGTGGACACATACAAACATAGCACCCAGGGAACAACTTGGGGTTCAGTGTCTTGCTCAAGGACACTTTGATATGTGCCCGGAGGAGGTCGGGATAGAACCGCCAATCACGTGATTGAGAGCTGACCCTTCCTACACTCTGAGCCACATGCCGCTCAAACTCCACACAGAAGGGCCCGAGCTGGCCAGCGGATTCGAACCCAGAAGGAATGCACTACAGATAGGGATTTTCAACTCCACAAAGATAATTTTTCCCTTCTTCAATTTGATCCAAATGTTGGATACAGCATAGAATAATTGAACTTCATGGCAACGAAGGTGACTTGGTTTGACTAGTAGTAAAAGCACAGAGTGACAGAATGCACGATACCAGCAGCCTGTTGCACCAGCTGTGCATAAGTTCTATCTTAAGTTCGGGTGTAAAGTCCACACTAAACAATACGTTGAAACTAGTTAGTTTGATACTAAAGTTGTGTCGATGTTAGGTTGCACCACAGAGACGTAAGGTTCATCATAGTTACACTGGCGTAAAGTCAACATTGAACGGTGTGTGTGTGTGTGTGTGTGTGTGTGTCACAATGTGCATTATGTTGATGTAGGATTTGTGATCTGTCTTGTTGTTTTGTTAGATTTTGTCATGTTTTTAATGTTGGATTTAAATTGTGCCCTGCCTAGGGAATGCAGATGTAAATTAGTCTAAGGCTAACTCTGGTACAATGCATCAAATGGCAACATTTATGTTAAAAATTGTACATGGTCCCTAACAAATGAAATTAATAAATAAATTTAAAAAAAATAATAAAATCCATAATTTTGTCGCAAAAAATTACGCTTTTACTTTCCGTGGCCAATCACTGAAAAGCACTATTCTTGATGCAGTGTTTTATTAATATTATTATATTATTATTACCGTGTTATCTCTCTTGCCAATTGTCTTTGAACACTTAACGTTAGCTTTGCAATAGCGAAGAATCTAACGGCTAAAAATAGCTAACGTTGGTAACGTTAAGCACCAAACAGCCATGGAAAGGTAGCTACATAAACCAGGACAAAGCGTTATGATTAGGTGATAACTATACAACCATAACCTACAGCTAACGTTAGGGTAAAATAACAACAGTGACATTGAGTGGTGAAATGTCAACTACAACATGGGGTAGCCCATGACGTTATGGGCAGATTAAATTTTGACGTTATAATAACAAACACATAATAATAGCCTAAACTGGTAAACTGTTATGATTAACATTAGCAGCTGTTAATTAAGGTGATCTAACCTAAGTCTGCTGCCAGCAGGTCAGTCATCCTTTGTATATCCACTCGTGGAAAACAAAAGCGTGAGTGTTAATCAAAATCATAATAGATATCCAAGGGGTGGAATCTATCCCGGAGAACGTGTTGTCGACAAAACAGCCAGTCACTACTCCTCATCCTCCAAGTTATCCCACCTTTCAAAACAATGCGCCATGCCAACAGATTTTACGGGAGACTTTACACCTACTAAGTGCTAGGTGTAAGATTTAAGTTGTAACTTATGCCTACGTTAGAACTATTTGAGCTGGTGCAACCCTCAAAATGTTAGTGGTGCGTAAACTCTGACCTTAAGTTACAACTTATGTTCAAACTAGTCTACGTTTGAACTTACGCAGTGCTGGTGCAACCCAGTGCAGGACCCTAAAGTTGAAGCAGCAAAATGGAATTCAGCCATCATTCTTTTTATTATTTACACCTGTGCTTTTCTTACTGTGACATGTCAAAATGTCTTCAGGGAAAAACCGTGCGTTCATGGACATCGGAAAAACATTTTTCCCAGTGAAAACGTCATCATTCACGTCACTTCATGTGGGAATCAGAGGTGGGAAACTGGGGCTAGATTTTGCTAACAGAGTTTCCCAGTTGGTGACGCGTTGTTGACAACTGACGTTTGATGTAGGCAACTTTGGTTCACTGAAAATATTTCAATGACAATAAACTGTTTATTGTGGACAAACGCCTCTGCCAAGAAACATACACAGACATAACATGTTTCAAATTATTCATAAATGGGCCTATGTATAAAAAACAACACCTTATCCGTGTCCTTTCCCATTCGTTGTCCTGCAGATAACACAAACAAACACCTGTCGATGTGCTGTTTGTATGCTCGCATAAGAAAACAGCAGCAAATCTTTTGTTATTGTGCTCTCCATGTTTTCACACACCTGATGATCTAGGCTATGCCATAGAGTGGCACTCCATGGATGGCAGCTCCATCCTAGTGATGTGCTGAACAGTTTTCACCACCCTCTGTAGAGCCTTACGATTGAGGGCGGTGCAACTGCCATACCAGGCAGTGATGCAGCCGGTCAGGATACTCTCAACAGATGTACATTGCTGTGATAAAGCCTGACATCTGGTGCGTCTCTGCAATGCAAGACTGGGATACTCTCAGTGGTGCACCTGTAGAAGTTGCAGAGTATCCTGGAGTCCATGGTGAACTTCCTCAGCCTGGTAAGGAAGAGGAGCCCTTGTCTCACTGTGTTAGCGATAGGGTGACCACCCGTCCCGCGTAGCGCGTGCGCGCACAGCGTTTGAAGCCCAATTCATGCGTCCCGCAAATTGAGACCACGCATGTCACGCATACTGTTGCCACACCCACCCCTCAGTTGAACTGCTGACTAGGTTGTTGTCAACTTTTTCGTTGTTGTCATGACAGCGCACGCAGCCACCATAGACTGTAGGCAGCCACGCACGCGAATACCAGACACACTGGGAAGGAACTTTTAGATGCACGCTTTCCAATTCGAAAAATGGAGAAAGAGACTGAGTCTGACTCTGAGGCACCACCATCATCAATTAAAAAGAGAAGATGTGGGTACAAGAAAGACTGGGAAAATGAATATTTGTGGCTGAAAGGTGTTGAGGGGTATACCGAGAGGGCTTTTTGTGACCTTTGCAAAACGTCCTTCTCAATCGGACATGGAGATGAATACGATGTCAAACGACACAGACTCACAAGAAACGTGTCCAACAGAAAGAGACATCCAAATCTATGGATGCTTTCCTCCGACCTAAAAACGACTTTCGAGCTGACAAAGTGACTGCTGCAGAGGTGACGAGTGTGTATCACACTGTCCAACATGCTACATCATATCGAGCAGGAGATTGTGGCACAAAGCTAGCCCCAACGATTTATCCGGACTCGGACATTGCCAAGAGGATGGCCTGTGGTCAGACGAAGGCAGAAGCCATTGTCACGGATGTGCTTGCCCCTGCCTCCGTCAAAGATTGCTTGAAAGTCCTCAGAAGACCACTGAATGAGCAACGAGAGGCAACAACCAAAGGTAAAGTTAAAGTTATGTTCATGGATGTAACATTGTTGTGTGTTAGCTATTTGTCTAACGTTAGCTAGCTAATGTTAGCTAATCATCTTCTTCTACTGGTATGTTAAAAGTCAACTTTTCCTTCAGTTCACTGAAATTGCATCAGTAGCTAATGTTAGCTAACATATGCTGCTCATCCGTGCCTTCGTGAAACCAGGCTCTGTGTATCCTTACATGATTGTGAGCAACATTTCACTATTTGTTATCTCCCAAACTAAACAAACAAAAGCAACTATAATTTTTGAAAAGGTATAAATATTTCAATAGATAATATTTATATATAATCAATAATGATCAAAACAGTAAAGCAGTATCTTGTATTTTTTTTATAATAATCTGTTTTTAGAGAATCTCTTTTAAGTTCATCCCATCTGTGTGTGTGTCTCCACAGCCCACACGCCATTCGGAGTACAGACGAAGGTCCTCGATTTCTATGATGACAGTGATGAAACATCTGCCGCGATCCACAACCAGATAGTCACCAAGCTGGAGGAAAACGGACTGGGACTAGACATGATATCTGCGTATTCCGCTGACAATGCTAGTCTGAATTACGGGAGATACAACTCTGTCTTCCAGAAACTGAAAGAGAACAATTGCATTTTGAAGGCAAACTGTGTGGCCCACATCATTCACAACAGTGCAAAACACGCAGGAGATCGGCTAAATATCGACATCGAAAATGTCATCAACAAGACCTTTAGCCACTTCTCCTCATCTGCCAAACGCATTGAGGAACTTAAGTCAATTCACACCTTTGTGGAGATAGAGTACCAGTCCCTGCTTAGACATGTGCCCACAAGATGGTTGAGCTTGTGGCCTGCAGTGAAGAGGCTTCACGACAGCTGGGTTCCTATCAAGACCTACTTTCTCTCATTGGGAGAGGACCAGTGTCCAAAGTCACTATGGCGGCTGTTCAAGGATGACCAGGATGGTGAGGGCAACCCTCTTGATCTACAGGTAATTAATTTTAATTGTACTCAACTTTTTTTCATCTAAATATTATTACATGAAACAGGGATTAGAGAAATGATGATAATGCAAACAGTGCCAGCACACAGGATCATTGACTCTCCTTACTTCTTTTAGGTTTACCTGTCCTTCCTCAGCAATGCGCTGAAGATTTTCCACGACACTGTGCTGGTGCTGGAGCGAGAAGATGGGACTGTCTGTGAGCTCTACAATATGATGTTCACCCTAAAAACCAAGCTACAACAACGACAGAGTGATGGTTTCTTTGGGGCCCAGACGGGTGTACTACTCCAGCAGTTTCCAGACAGACAGGCAGCTGTGCTCAGAGAGGACATGTACAACTTCTACCAGTCCTCTCTCACCTACCTGGAGCAGCGTTATGACTTCTCAGACTCCCAGAGGTGTGGACTCGAGTCATGTGACTTGGACTCGAGTCAGACTCGAGTCATGAATTTGATGACTTCAGACTCGACTTGACAAAATGTACAAAGACTTGCAACTCGACTTGGACTTTAACATCAATGACTCGTGACTTCACTTGGACTTGCACTTTTTGACTCGAGAAGACTTGCTACTTCCCACTGGGGAAGAAAATGTTCACACGGCCGCGCCGCTCTCAGTTTATCTGCATCTGTGAAAAAAATATGCACCACCTGTATGCATGCAGAGAGCACACGCGCTGCCTGCACGACATCCAATCACTGTAGTCCCACGTTGTTTTGATTCGACAGCATCTAAGCAGGCACATTGCAAGACAACCAATGAAGCACAAGCAACAACGCGGCAGTTGGCAAAATGATACCGAAGATAGTTTCGTTTGGCTATAAAAATTACGAGGTAGTCGACAAAAAAAGAGTTGCAATTTGCAAAACATGCGGGTTACAAGATTACAGACGGAGCTGCCACAACATCCAACTTTGACACCTGAAGTTGCACAAAGAAAGGTAAGTTTTGAACGAATGCTAAGCACCTTATCGGATGTATGTACCGTAACATACTAGCTGCTGCATATTTACTGTCTCAACGAGACAGTAAACGCACGTCTCCCTTGCTGGTTCATGCTTACAAAAATAGGGATTTTTGAACCCTGATTATATGAGGTACATGAGTGTAGCACACTCAGATGGAAAACCTCGCCAACATCATGTCAACGTCCGTTTTAAAGTAACATTACCATAACACAGTCACAGTAGATCCACCATTAGCCTTCCCTTTTCATATCAGGGGTTGTATTCGCTATAACTACCGCCTCGCTATACATTATCCCGCTTATTACATGGCTACCTACCAAATAAATACTTTGACACAAAATATTGATTTAAAAAGGAGTTTATTGATTTAAAAACGATTGTATTGCTTCCGCTAAACCGAACTGCGTCCATAGCAACGCTCTGTTTTTCATGGCAACGGTCTGTTATCAAGAAATAACAGACCGCATTCTACATTGGAATTCAACCAAGCCATGTAATAAAATAAAATAATAACGATTATAGTAGTAATGTTCAGAGATGCAATAGATTATTATAGTTATAGTGTATAGTACAGTTCTTAACTAATGGGAATATTGTTTAGCTAATTTTTGGTTTAATTTGGTTTACTTTAGTTATTTAATTTATTCAATTATTTTGTTTTGCTATACTTTTCATGCCAACTTGCCATGGCCCCCCTAGCACCCCCTCGCGGCACCCAGGGGTCCCCGTCCCCACTTTGAAAACCACTGCTATAAAGCATATGACTTCAGTTTCTTGAGAGAAAGGGCTTTCTTATGACTTTTGAAGCAGTGAAAATATTCTTAATATTGCATACACTGAAACTGAAATGACTTGAAATGACTCGAAACTAAAATGGTAGGACTTTGGACTCGACTTGAGACTTGTTGGCTTTGACTTGTGACTCGACTCGGGACTTGCCTCATCTTTGACTCGACTTGACTCGGGACTCGAGGGCAAAGACTTGAGACTTACTTGTGACTTGCATAACAATGACTTTGTCCCACCTCTGCAGACTCCAACTACCAGAAGAAAGTGGCTAGCCTGGCACTAAAGAAGAGCCCATTCAACTTCTCCCATCTCTGTGAAGCTGTAGACGTCCTGCAGCTAAGCAAGAAGTTGGACATGGATGCACTATATGATGAGTATTGTGTCGTTCTGCCACACCAACAGGCCATCGTGCAGTCTGGAGCTCCAGTCGTGGAGAAGTGGGCCACCTTACTCAAGCACACACACACACCAAACATGACAGCATTAGCTTCTTTCCTCTTGAGTGTACCAATCACCAATGCTTCAGTGGAGAGGGTCTTTTCACTGATGACAGGATGCTGGACGGACACAAGGAACAGATGTTCGGTAAACCTCATCAAGTCAGAAATCCAGGTGAAGAGCAACTTCACATTCAGTTGCAAGGACTTCTACACTTATGTAGTGAAAGAGAAGGTTCTCCTCAATGCTGTACGCTCCAACAATAAATACAAGTTCAAAAGAAACCTGAAGGTAAGAAACCTAGTTATGTAAGACCCCATTTGTCTAAGATGAAGTTTGATTGATTTTGAACATTGGTGGACTGTCTACAGGGGTGCAAATGTGTCACTTTTAGGAAACAGTAGCCTTTTAGGTCAAAATATGTCATTGTTTTGCATAGGATTGTATCTTGGCACCTTTTTGTATTGTTGTCACCTTGTGATGGTGATGGGTTTGCACTCCTCTGTCTATACTGGAAAACCATTTGGAAGCTTATCATAAAAATGAATGTTGCTTTAATTCTGTCTCTTATCTTTCTTCCTTATTTGATTCAGATGCTGGTGAAAAGGTTTGAGTCCTAAAGGTGTCCCCAAAGTCCTAAAGGTGTCCCCAGAACACTGAACAGTTTTTTTTCCTGCGCCTGCCTTTACTAACATGTGAACCTCTGGAGTTGTGAGTTAAGACTTTTTTTTTTAACTGTTCCTGTGGTGTTGAGCAACTACAATTCCTGTTAATCCTATAATTTTATATTATAATTTATTTAAAGTTAATAAATTGTAATGAAAAATAAATAAAATTAAATAGCTAAAGTAAATCGTAAGTGGAAGTGCATCTGTCAATTCATTGAATGTTCAAAATATTATGAATCTTTATTTAGAAAAAAATACACATTGGTTGGCCTATTCATGAGCATACATCAGCAATTACACATGCTTAGGGGAATAGGGCATTATTAATATACCATGTAAGGTGGTATGTGCTAGAAATGGGTAAACCAGTGAGTCTGCCCGTGGGGTGGGGGCACCGCCGCGCCAGGCAGTGTCCCACATTGTCCCTCAGAAACATACCCCTTGTCCCCCCTTGGGCTTATTAGCAGGTGGTCACCCTAGTTAGCGATAGTGTCCATGTGGTGAGTCCAGTTGAGGTCCTCACTGATGTGCACCCAGAGGAAACTGAAGCAGCTGACTCTCTCCACTGTAGTCCCGTTAATGGAGATGGGGGTGTGTCCTTCTACCTAATGCTTCTTGTAGTCCACTATCAGTTCCTTAGTTTTGCTGACTTTGAGATGGACTTTTTTGTCCTGTCTCGTCGCCGTCAGGGATCAGGCCGATGATAGTGTTGGAACTGTGGGTGGCCACACAGTCATATATGAACAGGGAGAACGGAGAGGGCTAAGGACACAGCCCTGAGGGGCACCAGTGTTGTATTGGTGCCAATCCGCACAGCTTTGGGTCTGTCCGTCAGGAAGCTCAGGAGCCAATCACAGAGGGCAGTGTTGAGTCCCAGGTCTCTGAGCTTGATGATGAACTTGGAGGGCACAATAGAGAGGCAAAGTCCCTACCCTTCCGGTGGACCCCATTGGACCTTATTTTAGATGTACGGTGATGAATGAGGGAGACACAAATCATTTTTTTATCCCATTTGTATTGAACAATGGATTACATATATGTTTGTCAAGTTAATAGATCATTTTGCAAGTGTAGAAAGTTGCAGTTTTTTCGTATGTCCTAATACCACATAGTTTTGTGTTAAACCGCTCAGTAAACTACATATCTCGCCTCTCAGAATTTGTCACCTTGCTTGCTGCTTGGCTTGCCCGCTAGCTAGCTAGCTTAGCTATGTTTAACAATACATGTAACGTTATCTTACCTGATGTGTATTATCCAGTGTCTTTTTATAAGCTGAGAAGCCCGTTGCTTGTGTGAGTAACGTTACATCACATTAAAAAACACAGACATCGTGGCTTCAGCAAGACGTGACGATTGCGACTTTTTAATTCACGGTACGTTCACTACCGAACATATTTTTTCCGAAATAAGGTCCCATGGTGGTCCACCAGAAGGGGAGGGATTTCGCCTCTCTATGGCATTGAAAGCTGAACTATAGTCTATGAACAGTATTCTCACATGTGTTCCTCTGGTCCAGGTGGGAGAGGGCAGAGTGAAAGGCCAGAGTGATGGCATTGTCCGCTGATCTATTTGGCCTGTAAGCAAACTGGAGTGGGTCCAGTGAGTCAGGGAGGAACGAGGTGATGATTTTGTCTAACCGCTCGAAGCACTTTATGATGGTAGTCGTTCAGGCAGACGGCTTGGGTCACATCTCATATTTTGCCCTCTGACTACAACTAAATATTTGGGGACCTTCAAGACCAACATTGCAATGCAGATGAAACACCATTTTATTAAACAATGTTTGTAGTACTGTACATAGAGTCATGTGAGGAAGTATCAAGTGAGCCTAAGAAAATGTGGTCAAATAGAGTAGGCCTTTTGATTGAAAAAGGACCACAATGTCCAGAAGTCACCGGCTTTGTTTACTGCCCAGAATTATTCATCTGCTGACTAAATACCGTGGAAAATACAGCTCACATGTACTTTTGCACACGGAAAACAGGGAGCTGGCCACCATCTGTGTGCGTGCGTGTGTGAAGTATCACCTCCTTGTATGGAAACCAGAGCTTTGGCTTCCTGTTCTACAACCTGACTCCTTGTTCACATACACACACACACACACACACACACACACACACAAACACACACAGTGACCTGTTTAAGACAGCTGTTATACATTTTAATTAACCATAACTTACACAGTACAGGTTGCAATGCATAAATAGGCAGTGATGTGATAAAATGTGTTATAGTAGAATGAGCATGTTCAAAGTTTAGACATATTGGTACATTATATGATTCAATCAAGTACAATTCAAATTAATTTAGTGTTTCTGACCACACACAAAAATAGGATACAAGGTTAAATTATCAAAGGTGGTACAACTAAACGACAGCACTGCTATCTGTCACACTGCCAGGGACCATTTTCAAAATGATAGATGTTGACATTGATTCATGTATTTTCCTATCTTCCCCCAAGAACTTCAGTGCACCAACAAGAATCCAACCTGACAGAACTTGTGAGGATTTATAGAGAAGAATGGCAGAAAATCTCCAAAGGTGTGCAATGCTTGTCGTGGTATACCCAGGAAGACTCAAGACTGTAATCACTGCCAAAGTTGCTTCAACAAAGTACTGAGTTAAGGAATACTTATGTCCTTGTGATATTTCACTTGTTTTTTGATTTTAAAATAAATTTGTAAAAACTAATACTAGTTTTCCCTTTGTCAATATACGGTATTTAGTGCAGATTGATGAGGCAAATTTTAATTTAAATGAGCATTTTAGCATAAAGCATTACAAAATGTGAAAAAGTGAAGGGTTCTGAATGCATGTATTATCACCTTTCAAAGTTGATATTGTAAAAATGTTAGCAAACAGTTGCCTGTTTACACACCCAGCAGTTACAGAGCAACATTAGCATTCATTTGGAGTTGTGTTTGTGTCTACCTGATAAATATAAGTCCAATATTCGTGTTGTCATGTTAAAGCTCTGTTTTGGTCTCCACCAACTTCTAAACAAAATGTCTGGCTCTTTGTTAGACTGATATTTGGTGTTGCTAGGTTAAAGCTATATTGTGTAAGAATTTCTCCCATCTAGCGGTGAAATTGTATATGACAACCAACTGAATATTCTATTACTTTCTCTTTGCATTTTTGTGAACATGAGGGGTTTCGTTAGCTGCTAGCTAGTCCCTTCAATCCTATGTGTACAGACCGTGGCTAGTTAGCTACACTTTCGGCATAACTAGAGTAAATTTACAGTTTGAATTTCGTCATGCCACTTATATTACAGCTACCGCAAGGTCTTATAAAGCTAACAATTGCGTCCGATTTCAATTTAACGCATTTTTGTGAACATGAGGGGTTTCGTTAGCTGATAGCTAGTCCCTTCAATCCTATGTGTACAGATCATGGCTAGTTAGCTACACTTTCGGCATAACTAGAGTATATTTACAGTTTGAATTTCATCACGCCACTTATATTACAGCTACCCCAAGGTCTTATAAAGCTAACAGTTGTGTCCGATTTCAATTTAATGCATTTTGTGAACATGAGGGGTTTCGTTAGCTGCTAGTCCCTTCAATCCTATGTGTACAGATCACGGCTAGTTAGCTACATTTTCGGCATAACTAGAGTATATTTACAGTTTGAATTTCGTCACGCCACTTATATTACAGCTACCTCAAGGTTTTATAAAGCTAACAATTGTGTCCAATTTCAATTTAATGCATTTTTGTGAATTTCAGAGGTCTAGGAGGAGGCTAGCTAGCGCTCATTGATAGAGCTCCATCTAGCTGCGGGCTCTATCAATGAGATTTGCGGACAAGAGGCGTTTATTTCCCCGATCATTTGTTTAAATAACTCAACACACATATCCATTATAAGATTAACTGGAACATGTGGTAAGAGATTGCGGGCGTAACAAGCTCGCTGACCGCGCTCTCACTCACACACACCGGCCATTTAGCAGGAAGAGGGGAGCTCCAGGCCCTGGAGCTCCATCAGGGCAGCGGCGTTTGGTAGTCCACTAACCCAGAAACGGTGACTTTGCACAGGTATCGAGCACCATGGGCTGCCAGCCGTGACAGAGCTCCATCTTAACACACTTGTGCATACAACATGGCCATGGTTGCCCACATCAAGGATAAGGACTCCCTAGCTGCATACCACAAGCAGGTAAACAACCTGGATAAAAGAGACCTCATTGGAGCTCAATAATGACAAGACTAAAGAGCTGTGGGGTGACCACCACCGTATCTTTGAACCCCTGAGGGTGAATGGGCAGACAGTGGCCTTTATGTACCTGGGCACAGGGATTGACAGCCTTCTGTCTTTCTCCCAACACACTGACTCAGTTGACGTTAATTCGGTGGTTAGTTGAGATTTGCCCGTTTTCAGAGGCAGTTTCAAATTGTGAGATTTGCAGAGGAAAGAGGTGTCAATGGGATTTTGAGGTTCTATGTATGTCCTATTTACCCACCAAACTGTCATTATTCAACTATGACAAGGTAAAATCGGTTTTGCATTCTATCACCCCTTTAACTCCTACGGTGGCCGTATTATTCCAAGAAGTACGACTTTGTCCGTGAGTGTTCCTTCCAGTGTAATAATAGTTTTACTTTATTTTGTTACCATTTAATTGTTAACATCAACTATCAGGTTCCCACATATATGCAAGCTAATGTTAGTAAAGTATCAGTGCTATCATTATTCTGTATATTGTACGAGATTAATAGTGTAAGGCAATGTTTATAGCGTAGGAGGGAAGCAACGGAGGTTTGTGTTTTTAATATATTTCTCTGAGCAGTATGAACAATCATGTCAATGAAACAGAAATTAGCTCTTAGGATCTCCATCGTTTACACGCAGCTGTTCTAGCCGTAGCTAGTCTGTGTTACAACTCCATTACGTGAGTTGTCTGCCAGGGAAATCACGACACATATGATTACGTTTATGTTACAAGGTAGACATATGGAGCTAAATCAGGGCCAAATGTTTTGTTAATTTGAAAAAAATATATATAGTTGAAAAACTAAAGCTTGAAATTGAAAATTTAAGTTTTGGTCTAAAACTTGAAAAATAAAACCATGTATTCAAACTAAATATAAGTGTACCAATTTTTCTTTCAGTTTGAATAAAATTTTGATTAAATTCTGGAATTATTTTGAATAAATTATTAATTTTCATTTTTCACTTTTATATTTGTTTTCAGTTCCACATTTCATGTTTTCAGATTCAAAACGTATACTTACTTAACACATAAAGGGAAAATAGGTGGACAACTGAACAAAGCCGAAAATGAAGCATCGCAGCCACTGTCGAGTTATGGTCATTCTGACAAACAGAGGTTAACAAAGACACTACACGTTAAAGTAAAAAAACTTGAGCTGGACACTGAAATTAGTGTAAAAACACCAGCTAGTGTGAAGCTAACATTAGTTAATGCTAACTTTAGTGCTAGCGATGCTTCATTTCCAGCTTTGTCCAGCTGTCCACCTATTTTCCCTTTATGTGTTAACGACAAAAAAATGCCACTGCGGGGATAATGTCCCAGAGTATCTATTCAAAAATGCTAATATCTTTCACATGTCTTACCTGTGCGCTGGCGCAAGGGTTGCCTTGGCGGAGTGGATGCCATGCTGACTGACGAGTGAACACTGTGGTGCATACATTCAAAGTCGTACGTGGAAGTGGGAGAAGTCATTGTTCCTGCTGAACTACACAATCTGGCACCGTTTATTGCTCTTATAGTGTAATTGGTACCATGTGTTGTCCAAAACAGTTTTTTAAATGGAACTTTGTCACATCAGTTTGTTTAGTAAAAATCACATGTATATGGTGGATAGAAAGCATTCAGTCATAGTTCTCGCAGTAACACAATTTCCTGAAGGCAACATGACTGAGGAGAGTCTTCTGCCTTCTTTGTTAGGCGGTCACTCATAATTCCACGCCCCTCTGAGTTGAAGCCACGGCCCCTACGCAAAATCAGGGCCAAAAGTCTGAAACTGAAAAAAACTGATCTGAAACTGAAAAACAGATCTGAAACTGTAAAAAAAGATTTGAAGCTGTAAAAAAATAAGTTTTGAATCTGAAAACATGAAATATGGAACTGAAAACAAATATAAAAGTGAAAAATGAAAATTAATAATTTATTCAAAATAATTCCAGAATTTAATCTAAATTTTATTCAAACTGAAAGAAAAAATGGTACACTTATTTTTAGTTTGAATACATGGTTTTATTTTTCAAGTTTTAGACCAAAACTTACATTTTCAATTTCAAGCTTTAGTTTTTCAACTATATACATTTTTTACAAATTAACAAAACATTTGGCCCTGATTTATCTCTATATAGACAATCCTTTTTCCATCATTGACGTGAGGAAAAGTATGACAGACGTCGTTCTAGCGTTATGCACAACCATGCTATAGTTAGTCAAGCAACTATAAAAGTTTGAATTTACACAAATAGGCAGAATTACCTTTTGAGAAGAAAGCAGGCAACTTCGACGTCCCTTTTAAAAATCCTTGCTTCTTGTGAGCTCTTTCCATCTTGGAAAAGCCACTCCAATATTAACTTCTTGTTGCTTTGCCTGTCGCGTTGTTGTTTTAATTCTTTTTTTAACTTCCTTGGCGACTCCGTTATCTTCTCCCCCTCCCTGGCATTCGTCACGGTGTCACTGAGTTTAAAAGCGCGAAAGGCGGAGGTATGTCCCTCTTTGGCTAATGTATTTTAAAGATGGAGGCGCAACATGGCGGCCGTCATTCGAGCGAGTCGCTCGTATGTATTCTGAATGATTCTGAATGGCAGATTCTACACATACGAGAATACTTTGATTAGTTGGTGGAAGTAATTACACATGAATGAGCACATATTTGTGAAAGAACAAAGGGTTTTTTGTTAAGAATCAACTCAAAAAATTACACAATGGAGATTTAAGTACTTATCCTGTGTTTGTGGAAGTAACAAACAGAGAGCAAACATGTTGTAGCAGCTTTACATAACTCAAGCTCAGCTTTCATACTCACACCCTCACCTACACACTTAGTTCATCAGCTAATTGGTGTGTCCACCTCTCCCATTAAAGCAGATGTCTCATATGTCATAACAGAGTGCAGGTGTTGTCTTACTGTACAACGTCAGCTTGGCAGAAGTTCATGTCATGGAACATTTTAGTCGTAAGGTTTAGTTTTCAGTGTGGGCTACAGTACACTAGGTATGAATCAGGGTAGAGGTTACAGGTTTCGGGTTTAAAATAGAATCAGTGGAATGTTTTCACTGATTTCATGTCTCTCTGTGCGGGAGTGGGAGTTATGCTGAAAGAGATTGCAAATTCAAACTGTTAAATCTCATCTTAACACACTTGTGCATACAACATGGCCATGGTTGCCCACATCAAGGATAAGGACTCCCTAGCTGCATACCACAAGCAGGTAAACAACCTGGATAAAAGAGAGCTCATTGGAGCTCAATATCTCCAAGACTAAAGAGCTGTGGGGTGACCACCACCGTATCTTTGAACCTATGAGGGTGAATGGGCAGGCAGTGGCCTTTATGTACCTGGGCACGGAGATTGACAGCCTTCTGTCTTTCTCCCAACACACTGACTCAGTGTACAAGAAGGCACAATGCCTGTTCCTGCTGAGGAAACTCAGAGGATTTGATGTGAGAAAGGACATTTTAACAGGGGTGTACAAATCACTCGTTGAATCCATACTCACTTTCAACATCTCATCCTGGTTCAATTTCATCTCTGTTAGGAATAAATCTAAGCTTTCCCGGATCATTAATCAAGCAAGTAAAATAACTGACCAAACTCCAGTATCAGTATTTCACACCCAAGTAGTTGAAAGAAAAGCCAATCACATTACCAAATCTCCCACTCACCCCCTGCATAACTCTTTCCAGTTACTTCCATAAGGTTGCTGCTATAAAGTCCTCTAGCCAAGAAAAACACTTACAAATACTCCTCCATTCCCACTGCCATAGACATCTTAAATAAAAAAGTAACTTTGCACACATAAATATTGTAATTTTGATCCTGTATAAATTATGTCAGTTTTTTGAATGTTTACTGTCATAACAGCCAAATCGGCTATTTTCTTGGGCTTTATCTCTCCTAATGTATACACTCAGTTGCTTGTACAAATGTATATTAGGTACACCTAGACTAAAGCAACAGTTCTGCAATAAATTACCTACCTTAATGAAGGTTATAATGTTCAGTTTTAGTTATTGTTTTAGATGTGTTGCTTTACCTGTATGGTTATTTTGAAGGATGTAGTTTGTAGGGTTGTTGAACTGTATTGTGTTATACAGAGAGGTGTTTCTGTTATTTAGCGTACCTGCATTCATATACAGTAAATAGGATGGACAAAATAAAAGAAACGCCTCACAATAATAAACAACTCTGGAGAGTGAACAAACTAAATAGTCAGTGACTACAACAGCTTGAACTGAACCAAGTGATTCTTTAACAGCAAAGTGATTCCTGATGTCCACCTCTACAACGGAAATAAATTGACCATGGGTGGCACGCATCTGTGCATGTGGGAAATA
Source organism: Sander lucioperca (assembly GCF_008315115.2). Classification (NCBI taxonomy): domain Eukaryota; kingdom Metazoa; phylum Chordata; class Actinopteri; order Perciformes; family Percidae; genus Sander; species Sander lucioperca. The sequence goes on along the minus strand of NC_050179.1, from coordinate 27,980,250 downwards.
TTTAAACCGAGATGAGGAAAAGACACAAATGGAAAATAACAGAACAAACTGGAGGCCCCATTGAGTTTTGAGATTAGCTAGAGACTATGCTGCCACACAATTCCCCATGTAACTATTTAATATTGCACTTCCATAAAGTTGGTGGACAGATTAAAATTTTTTTTAAAAGTCACAAGCTGAAGCAGCAGATGTCTACATGATTCATCTGATTTTTAGTATGGGTCAAGCTCCAAAAACACTGGATCAAACATTTCCCATAATATAAGTTAATCACAGTTTTAGTTAGAAACCCCAGTCGGATCCTGTATGACTCTTTTCACAGACTTTGTAGTACTCCTCATCATAATAAACACTTTCATCACCTTCAAGATCACCTCAAATCAAAAAGATTTCCCACACCTACAGAGAAGTAACGAGCAATAATTCACTCTTGACACAGGCAGACTTCATCTAAATAAAAATCATTTATTTTTCATTAATATTATTATTATCATCATCATCATCATCATCATCATCATCATCATCATCATCATCATTCTATCTAGAGAGAGTCCACCATGCCACTTTCAGAACTGGAGTAGTGCTAAGACATCAGTCTGTCTGTTTGGGTACAGGATGGGGAAGGGGAGGGGGAGGGGGGGGGGGGCCAGACAGACTGATGGATGAACAGGTTGGGAGGGGAGGTGGTTGGGACTTGTACAGGCTCACGCTCCTGTTCATTCTCCATGCTGATGCAAACAAAGAGGGGATGATATAAAGGAACGACAGAGAGAGGAGGAGCGACTGAATTGTCTTTAAAAGTAGTTTGTCCGTTTTTGACCTACATGACACTGAGCTGGGAGGAAAAAGACGATTTGGGGGACGATGGGGGAGCAGCTTCAAGCTCATTGGTCAGGCTGCTGGACAGGGAACCAGGACAAGCCAATCGCAGACTGATACAGAGGAGGGTGTTATGTATACATGTCTGCATGTGTGTTTGTATAGAGGTGTGCTTGCATCGATGTGTGTATGTGTGTATAGATGTGTGTAATCCGTATGCACATATCTGTCAGTGTGTAACTGGTCAGAGTTACTTTGATCCATTGTCACTGTACACTTGTCAAAGTTACTGTCACAACCGGGTACAAAGCTGAGGTAACAAACTTCTTCTTCTTCCACGTCTGCAGAGAGAAAGAGAACACAAGAGACAGCATGAGGAGAAAAAAAGCAGCAGGGCCGCGATCTTCAGAGTGGCACTGGCACCTCAGTTGTAAGTCTGTGGCTGGTGCCAGGACAGTGGCAAGCGAGCAGCACTTGTTCGACACCCGTTGAGAAGCTCTTGCTATGTGCTATGGGAGAGAATAGCCAAATAGCTGCTCTGTAACTATTTTCACTCGAGTGCAGATACTTCATATTTTTTTCTTTTCGGTAGCCTATTTCGAGCTGTGTTCTAACCAAGAAAAGCTAAAACGATGGGGACGTAAACAGAAAAAGCCATATCCAGTGTAAAAAACATTCTGCACATTTCATGTACATTTAATTATATGATGTCTCCACAAGTATTAACCAAGGAATATAAACCAAATCCATGTAGGCCTAAACGTTATTGTGCTTTTTAGCAAAAAGAAAAAAAGAAAAAAAAAAGGCAGCTCTCCTGTTTACTTGTTGCCATAAAACTGACTTACGGCAGCTGACCTGTCGTAAAACAATCCATGCACACTTAATGTAAGTGTGCGTGAGGCAGATACCACCTGTAAATTGTCAAATTATTTTATCATTTATATTATGTTAAACTTTTGTACCTTCAAAAAAGTCTAAATCTAAATAATCATCCACATACACAGTGAGCAGCGAGTCATTTTTCAAACCTGTGTTTACCTGTGTTTCATCGCGCTGTAGTGTTGCCACTGGATACCATGTTGTTGTCAGAGTTTGACAGAGACTGCTCCTTTATTACTGGGTCTGCAGAAGGAGAGAGGAACAACACTTCATAATTCCCTATAACCTTCAGTTAATGCTAATTAGAGTTTGAGAGCATTTAAAAAGAGACTCTAAATGGGCTGTAGACCTGTTATTATGAAGGAATGGATAGAATAATGGTAGGGCCAAATGTTACACATTTCCTGTGTGTTTACATTCATGATGATACTGACGTGAACGCTCCGTATTCAGAACCCAACCATGTGTGATGTTACGCTGCATTCACCAGTGATAGAATTCGCCACAGCGACGTAGCATTTAGTGTTGACTTTACACTCCAAACTACGACCAAATTTCAGTTCAGCTAGTGCTACAGCCTGCAAGTATGGCCAGGGTCTTCACTCCAAATACTACGAACTCCTCACCAAGTCTCACTGCATCCCCATGTGTGTTGCCTGTGTGAGCTGTTTGTGTTTGTGTGTGTGTGTGTCATGCTTACAGAAGTAAGGGTGCTCCATGGCCTCTGTGGCAGTCAGTCTCTGTTGGTGGTCGTAGCGTAGCAGCTTGTCCAGCAGGTCCAGGGCTTCAGGACTCACCAAGTGCTGGTTCTCCGTCTGCACAAACTGTTCCCAGCGCTTCCTGCTCTGCCTGCAGGCAGACACGTACGCACATACATTTATTACAGCTGAGATGTGAGCAAAAGAAGCAGCAGTGAGCAGAGGCCTTTTCTAGTGACATGGCAGGAACACAGAACTTAAAGGCACACTGCGCAGTTTTTGACCACTAGGTACCAGTATGCACAAAAAGGACCCATGTGTATGCACAGGAGCACATTGGTGAAGGGGATGCGCATTTCTGCAGTCTCGCACTGATCCACTGGTCAACAGTCGGTGGCAAAAAAAGTACCAAAAAATGTAACATATAGAAGAAAAAAAAAGCTAGCTGATATGAACATGGACGTGAACAATGCAGGTTTAAAAAGGATTTTGCAAATGTTTTATCAGGAGGGAATTGCATTCAAAAGGTGTGTTAGGCTTCAAGGATGTTTTGATGAGAAACACTGAATGTGTAAAAGAAAACTTGACAGTGTACCTTTAAGAGTCTGTGACTGCCCTCTCCTGGTTCAAATCATACCTCTCCTACTGCCACCAGTTCAATTAGCATCAACAAATCCAAATCATGCACTGCCCTAGTCTCACAGGGAGTCCTCCAAGGTTCGGTGCTTGGTCCCCTCCTTTTCAACCTCTACATGCTCCCCTTTGGTCACATCATACCCCACCAATGACTCCATTTCCACTGTTATGCCGATGACTACGGATGCAACGACTGTAGATTTTGTTGGTACGATTATAGTCTGAAGAATGTATGAAGAATAATCACGGTGTCACGATTATTATGAATTTATTAATTTCACTGCTAGTGTATGAAATCACATGAACACTATAGATTTTAATGTGTTATTTATTGCTGCCTTTTGAAAACGGAAAATGATTATATGATCAATCATCAACCTCTTTTATTTAAATTCATCTGAAAAGATTAGACTAGAGGTGAATCTGTCACACCACAAACAAAGGCCAAGTTGGCAACAACAGTGCTGTCATTAAGAAGAAGTTGGCCCTTTTTGGGCTAGAAACGACCCAGCTAGCTGGTGTGTCTGAAAGTTGGAGGAGCTGCTAGCCAAGATGCACCTGTCACAGGGAGATTCACAGCATGTTGCCAAGGACGAAATGCGATGGAGAGATCTTTTTGCAGCCGTGTGTCCAATAGGGGATGAAGAGGAGTAAGTAAGTAACGTTTAGTGGTAACGTCAGTGACATGTTTGAGCTGTTGAGTTTTGACTCGTACAAACGTTATCGCAGCGGGTATAAGTTAGCAGCAGGTTTGATATTCGCCGGATATTCGTTTTCGACTTACCCCCGATTCAGTTTCTTCAATAAAATTCCACTACATTACGAGTGTAGTATGTTGAGGACAGTTTAGGACACTGTATAAAAAAAAATGACAATGGTATTTCTCGTTGCTACCGATTTACGAGCGAAAACAGCACTTCAATCTACGTTCCGGCTGTTGGCTGAGTTAGGGACCGTCTACAAATTACAGTGCTCAGGCTCGTGACATATAGACTTATGGGATTCTTTCAGGAAAGAAATCACCAAAAATCATCTTTTGTAATTCTGATTACTGTAGTAGTAGCCAATGGTGGTCTGCTAGTTACTACAGGTCATATTTTTGTCATATGTCACATTATAGTGAAACAGGATGGAATTAAAAGTTTAAAATATTCACCAAAAATCAACAAAAGTACATTTCCTCATTCTGATTGCTGTAGTAGTTGCCAAAGGCAGGGTGCTACGTACTACAGGTGCATTTTTGCTGATATCGTGCATTATGGTGAAACAGGATGGAATTAAAAGATTAAAATATTCACCAAAAATCAACAAAAGTACATTTTCTCATTCTGATTGCTGTAGTAGTTGCCAAAGGCAGGGTGCTACGTACTACAGGTGCATTTTTGCTGATATCGTGCATTATGGTGAAACAGGATGGAATTAAAAGATTAAAATATTCACCAAAAATCAACAAAAGTACATTTTCTCATTCTGATTGCTGTAGTAGTTGCCAAAGGCAGGGTGCTACGTACTACAGGTCATATTTTTGTCATATGTCACATTACAGTGAAACAGGATGGAATTAAAAGATTAAAATATTCACCAAAAATCAACAAAAGTACATTTTCTCATTCTGATTGCTGTAGTAGTTGCCAAAGGCAGGGTGCTACGTACTACATGTCATAGTTTTGTCATATGTCACATTACAGTGAAACAGTATGCAATTAAAAGATTAAAATATTCACAATTCACAATTGTCTACTAATAAATTACGTTCTGTAGTAGAAGATAGAAGACTGGGAAAGAGAAAATCCGTGACGATGTAAAAGTTTTGTGGGGCAAAGTTAGAGGAAAAGTCAACGTGAAAGATTCATTATTATATTATTTATTATGTTTATTTATCTTTTCTGCCTCTTATTTATTATTACAGTATTTTTTATTTTTATTTAAGTGTCGCTGCCTATTATTTATTACTTTATTTATATCTTTATTTAAGTGTCGCTTATTATTATAAATATTATGTTATTTATATTTTTTATTTATGTTTTGTTAAGAAATACAAGTCTCTTAGCTATAGGCTATTCATGACAGCTTTTGTTCTATGTTGTTTATTCTACAAAGTGAGATCATTTTGGGGTCATATTGCCCTATAGGGGTTGAATAACAAAAGTACAGTGAATAAGAAAATTAAGCTCCACAAAATGAAAGAGGAAAAAAATACTAATTAAGGGGATCTTATTCAACAAACAAGGAAATGAGGTAACCAAAACAGGAAAATGTCTATTCCATCAACTCCTTTTGATAAATGATCTGATAATGTCATCTGACCTGTAATAAGACATACTCTGGCAACTACATCCAAGAGAATAAGAACATGTATTTTTATTCATCACTGGGCTTTGTTTTTGTTTAAGAACCATGCCTACATCCACCCTTCTTTACTACTCTGTAATTAAAAAATGACTTGTTAACAATGCCTTTGGTGTGTTTTTTTATAATTATTCCCGTCCTGTTACACTAAAAAATCCACCTACATTAAGTAGCAGCCTAGCAACAAGCCCATTACATCAAACAGAATGTGAAAATGTCTTTTCATTGAATTTTTAACAATTAATTGCATACTGTTTCACTGTAATGTGACATATGACAGAAATATGACCTGTAGTACGTAGCACCCTGCCTTTGGCAACTACTACAGCAATCAGAATGAGGAAATGTACTTTTGTTGATTTTTGGTGAATATTTTAATCTTTTAATTCCATCCTGTTTCACTGTAATGTGACATATGACAAAAATATGACCTGTAGTACGTAGCACCATGCCTTTGGCAACTACTACAGAAATCAGAATGAGAAAATGTACTTTTGTTGATTTTTGGTGAATATTTTAATCTTTTAATTCCATCCTGTTTCACCATAATGCACGATATCAGCAAAAATGCACCTGTAGTACGTAGCACCCTGCCTTTGGCAACTACTACAGCAATCAGAATGAGAAAATGTACTTTTGTTGATTTTTGGTGAATATTTTAAACTTTTAATTCCATCCTGTTTCACCATAATGCACGATATCAGCAAAAATGCACCTGTAGTACGTAGCACCCTGCCTTTGGCAACTACTACAGCAATCAGAATGAGAAAATGTACTTTTGTTGATTTTTGGTGAATATTTTAATCTTTTAATTCCATCCTGTTTCACCATAATGCACGATATCAGCAAAAATGCACCTGTAGTACGTAGCACCCTGCCTTTGGCAACTACTACAGCAATCAGAATGAGAAAATGTACTTTTGTTGATTTTTGGTGAATATTTTAATCTTTTAATTCCATCCTGTTTCACTGTAATGTGACATATGACAAAAATATGACCTGTAGTACGTAGCACCATGCCTTTGGCAACTACTACAGCAATCAGAATGAGAAAATGTACTTTTGTTGATTTTTGGTGAATATTTTAATCTTTTAATTCCATCCTGTTTCACTGTAATGTGACATATGACAAAAATATGACCTGTAGTACGTAGCACCCTGCCTTTGGCAACTACTACAGCAATCAGAATGAGAAAATGTACTTTTGTTGATTTTTGGTGAATATTTTAATCTTTTAATTCCATCCTGTTTCACTGTAATGTGACATATGACAAAAATATGACCTGTAGTACGTAGCACCATGCCTTTGGCAACTACTACAGAAATCAGAATGAGAAAATGTACTTTTGTTGATTTTTGGTGAATATTTGAAACTTTTAATTCCATCCTGTTTCACCATAATGCACGATATCAGCAAAAATGCACCTGTAGTACGTAGCACCCTGCCTTTGGCAACTACTACAGCAATCAGAATGAGGAAATGTACTTTTGTTGATTTTTGGTGAATATTTTAAACTTTTAATTCCATCCTGTTTCACTATAATGTGACATATGACAAAAATATGACCTGTAGTAACTAGCAGACCACCATTGGCTACTACTACAGTAATCAGAATTACAAAAGATGATTTTTGGTGATTTCTTTCCTGAAAGAATCCCATAAGTCTATATGTCACCAGCCTGAGCACTGTAATTTGTAGACGGTCCCTAACTCAGCCAACAGCCGGAACGTAGATTGAAGTGCTGTTTTCGCTCGTAAATCGGTAGCAACGAGAAATACCATTGTCATTTTTTTTTATACAGTGTCCTAAACTGTCCTCAACATACTACACTCGTAATGTAGTGGAATTTTATTGAAGAAACTGAATCGGGGGTAAGTCGAAAACGAATATCCGGCGAATATCAAACCTGCTGCTAACTTATACCCGCTCGTTATCGCCAGTGCACTCACTGTAAATGCAAATGTCGGCTCCTGACTCGTCAGCTGTTAACTGTAACGTTGCCGTTAATATTAAACAGGCTAACGGTAGCTAACTGGTGACATTAATAAGCTAACTAACACTTAACAACGTTAATAAACAAAGTCGCTAGCAAGCTTACCAACTTGGGTTGAATTCCTCGTTGCAGCTGTCCTGAGGTCAGGGGCTGGGCTCTGCTCTGCGTTTTCCTGATGTTTGCTTACTTTATGCAACGTTAAATTGCAGCAGTAAGTTATCCCCCCCACCGGACTCCGTTGTACATCACTCTGACAGGCAATGCTCACGGTGACCGGACCCGGCGTCTGATGTGCCGTGTGTGCGCAAAGACGAACGTTTATGTTGTCAAGAAGGTTTATCAAGAACTGCACACACTGCTACACATAACTTGCAGTCAGTTAACACTCGGTGTAGTGGAGCCTTTACGATTAACCGTGACGTTTTAAAGCTCCGTTAATAGTGAAATCGGTTAACCACTGCATCCCTACCGATGACACCCAGCTCTACATATCCACCAAATCCATCACTGCTGCCACCTACTCCACCCTCACAAACTGCCTTACAGAAATAAAAGCATGGACGCAAGCTAACTTCCTCAAACTCAAAAGCGACAAATCTAAAATCCTCATCAGCCCAAAAACCCTCATCAAATCCTGCCAAAAATTCTCCCTCTGCATCGATGGTTCCACTCTTCCAGCATCCACAAAAAATCCGCAACCTCGTGTTATCTTTGCCCAAACCCTCTCCCTCGAGTACCACATGCAACAGCATTCTGTACGGCACACCCACCGAATTCCTCAAAAAACTACAATACTTTCCATTGCAGCGCCCTCCCTCTGGTACTCTCTCCCCCAACACCTCAGACTTTCCACATCACTTGCTAACTTACAAACCAAACTCAAAACCCATCTCTTTAAAGCTGCTTTTAACCTATAAACAACTTAGCTGTTTCCATTTGTTTCTATGCTGTTTTGCTGCACCTTTTTAATATTTATCTCTAGTTTTTATTGTGGTTTTTATTCTGAGCTTATTGTTTTTCTTTGTTGTTACCTTGTAAAGTGCCTTTGAGTACCTTTTTAAAGCGCTATATACAACAAATGTATTATTATTATTATTATTATTATTATTATTATAATAATTGTATGGCTCAATGTGGTGACAAAGACATTTCCCTCCAAATTTCCCCTTAGCTCATTACATAAGCGCTGCAGTGGAAAAAGGTGAATTTGTGTTTGTAACTACCACTGTGATGCAAGCAGGCAGTAGAACACGCTTCTTTGTGTGCTGGAAAGTGTAAATCGATGGTTCTATTCAGGACTGCATGGATCACAAAGAGGGCCTCAACAGAAGTTATGAGGCTTCCTTTTCCAGATGTCAATGTTAAAACCTACTTTATTCTACTGTATTTAAGGGTCACTTCGTTTTTTGTTTTTTTTCAACCTGGAACCAATTTCCCAAGTTTTTGTGTCTAATTGACTGACAACAATCTCTGAAATTGGTCCAGTATTAAGCAAGATCGCTGCAGTCGGCAGAAGCGAAACAAGCTACAATGTAAGTGATTGGGCAATTGCGCACTTTCAATTTACATCCACAAAAGTGCTCGTTTTGCCATGGACATGCTCAGATTATTGTTCCAAGTGTATGACAACATTATGGAAAGGATCCTTACAGAGATTGACTTTTTTTTTTTTTTTTTTTTTTTAAAAAGAGGAAGATCTTTTTTTTTAACATTAAAAACATCCCCCAAATTGCTATTGCCAAACCCATTGTGCTCCATTTAAGTAAACAGTAATTGTATCATCGTAAAACACACTTTATTCAAAGTCAAAGTCGACAGAAATAAACAAAAAACATCAAAAGCCGTCTTGGTTCGTCTTTCCACTGTTCCAACAATCACCACTCTGGTTTGGTTGAAATAAACGCATAACTTACCGAATTAGATGTGGAAATATGCTGGCTCTATACAGGCTAAAAGTATTGTTTATTGAAACAGAGTCTGGTGGGTTTAGCGATAGTGCTCTCGGAGCCGTTTCTGGTTAAACAAAAGGGATCTTATACTTTAACATAAAGATCGAACACTGTTGGAATCCTTTAAATCATGTTGTTAGGCACTTATAATAACAATTTGAGAATGTCACTAGCAAAAACACCACTTTTAGTGTACAAAATTGACAATGCACATTTGTCTACAGGATTACATTACAGCCTGGTTAGCTGCTGATGGTTACAGCTTTCTCACTCAATGCTGGACCAATTTCAAAGATTTTTGTACACATTAGTCACTTAAGACACTAATGCATGGGGAAAATAGGGTCCTGGTTGAGAAAAACAAAATTACCCTTTAAGGATAATTTCAAATGCATTTTTATTAGACTTTGTTTTATCAACAGGGGTGTTAAAACGATTTCCTGACAACTATTTTAGGGGTTGAGTGCGAGTCAGGGGAGGGCATATGCAGCACTGAAAATATTAAAAAATATTAATATCCGCACCAAGTTACTTTGCTGCCCTTCGGGATATTTTTAGCCTGTATTCTGATTTGACTTCTACACTACATTTGGCTCCAGAGCAGCTACTGTGTGTCACCATAAGTGGAGTGTGATGGGAATCCCAGAGGCAAAGTGAGAGTGGACTTACTGTCCCAGCAGGTCTTTGAAGCGCGGGTCCAGTTCAATGTGGTATTTACGCAAGTAGCCGAACAGCTCGTCTGTCCCCAGGACCTTGGCAATTCGCACCAACTAAAAAAAAAAAAAAAACATAACACACTGGGGTTCAAACTCTGTGGACCACTTTGAAATATAAAGAAATCTTTGTCACATTATGGCTGAATCATATATTCACCAACCATTCGCAAATGTCAAGACAATTGTTAGACTCTATGTTACATCTATGTTGTTGTTGTTGTTAGTTTGACTTGTTTCCCTTCCTTCTCTCTCATCAACCTGCATTTGTTTTCCCTCTTTCCATTTTTCACACCTTCCACTCTCTTGTGAGAAACTCTCAAAGCACGAGTTCTGTTTGTGCTGAATGACAGTACCCTCTTCCTGTTAACTACAGTTGACACTTGAGAGTGAGGCACCACAGACACCATCCGATAAAGGGCCCAGGATACAAATACAGGTTGTCTCCATTACATGTTCGGGACATTCTGTAGGAAGCTCCGTGTGTGCTGAGAAGCAAGCCAGCAGACGTTTTGATCTTTTTTCTTGTGTTTTTCAGTATGTGTTTATAAAATTAGTAATCAATGACCGTGACTTATCTGCCTCCTCTAGACATGCTGCTGTTTTCAATGGTGTGTAGGAGCTGCACGTGTGCGTCGGACCCACCTGGTCATAGTTATCTTGTCCATGGAAGAAGGGCTCTTTCTGAAATATCATACTGGCCAGCATACAGCCCAAACTCCACATGTCAAGACTGTAATCATACATCTGAAACACAAAATCATCAAACAGCACTGCCGATGATGAGACACAGACATCAGAATTATCCATGTGCTGACAACATTTTGTCAAAGGTGTGTGACAGTCAACGTTGTACAAAATGTACACGTTGTGTGTCTGTTTGTCTTTGTGTGTAAATGTGAGAGCGATACAAAAAGTAAAGTATATCTAAAGGGCGTTTAAATGTGAGCTGGTTCAATCTGTGTGCGTGTGCGTGTGTGTGTGTGTGTGTTACCTGGTAGTCCACCAGGAGTTCGGGGCCTTTGAAGTACCGTGAGGCCACTCTGACGTTGTACTCCTGGGATGGGTGGTAGAACTCTGCCAAACCCCAGTCTATAAGGCGTAGCTATGGAAACACACAATGTATCCTCATTGAACTTCACAGTGACCTTTGGACAGGTGTAACCTATTATAACCTGTGTGTGATAAGTATTTTGTGGGATTAATTCACATCTGTTTTAACCTGCTGCCCCCTGCTGGCCAAGGTTGGAAGTGTAAAATGCTTTCTTTGCCAATGTAATCATCTTTGGTGTTGTTAAGAGGAAAAAAAAAAAGCCACAGCTGATGTTACAGCTACTGCAATAGCCATTAGCTACAGCCATAGCAAGAGGCACACCCACTGGCACTTGTAGTAACAGCCAGTGGTTATGGCTACAGTCCTTGCTTGGCTTTCCTCTTCTTTCTTGATTGACATAAACTTTCTATTGGTGGCGTGCTTTACTTTGTCTGTTCTGCCATCACTGATAATGTTTATTTGTGGCCAGATGGCATTTCTTTGTCAGATGATCAGAATACAGATTGAATGAATGAATGAATTCTTTCATGAATTGGGTACAGATTGAATTGTGTTGTAGCGGTTAATCGAAAAAGAGCAACAGAACAAACATTTATTTAGATGGAAATTACATCTGCTGTTATATTAAGGATCTCACTCCGACTGCACTCAAACACATTACAGGGACACCAAGTGTAAGCCAATACTAAAGCATTACCAACCAACAATAAACTTCTTTTTACATGGGGGAAAGAGTATAAAAGAGAGAGGAATGGAAGGATGAAGAGCCAGAGAGAAAATAAACAGTGAGAGAGAGGCTGAAATAGCAGGCTGAGATAATGTTTAGAGTGTGTGGGCGTGTGAAGAAAATCAAAAACAGACTATATAGGGCACCACCTACCTTTCTCAACTGGTGGTCGATCATCACATTGTGGGGTTTGACGTCACGGTGCATGATTCCCATACTGTGACAGTAGTCCAGAGCCTGGCAGACACGCACATACACACACAAGTAACATCAGAGCAGACAAAGATATAAATATGTGTACACAGTCTTTTGAATTCCCATGAACCTTGCGAAAAATTGAGACTAAGTGGGAAAATGTCTTATTCATTAAATTCAGTCTCACCTTCAGTAGTTCATACATATAGAAACGGATATCGTAATCTGTCAACTTTTGGTACAACTCCTGCAGGGAAAAACAAAGTTAGATCAGGATTTGAGCCTTAAATTTGAAATGTTCAAGGAAAAAGCTGATGATGCCCGCTACTGATTAAGACACTTAATGTGATGCCAAAGACCAAACAGCACACCCCCCAGAAGCATGCAGAAGAGAGGTGATCATTGTACCTTGAAGTCTGTGTTATTGATGCATTCAAAGACAAGCGCTGGAGTTCTGGACTGTACAGCCACCACAGAGAGACAGAGAGGGACGGGGAGTGGCAGTGAGATAAAATCAGTCAAAAACAAGACTAAAAAGTGCAGCTTGTAGCTCGTTGCTGATTCAGTCCCCAGAATAACCACCAGATTTGACAGAACCCCACGGTGTGGTCTTAACCAATAACTTGCTGGAAGTGAACTGGACCCCAATTTGACATATAGTAAAATCATCACGCTTGATAGCCAGTCGTTGCAGCTGGAGTTCAAGCAAACTGTCCAAAAACTGTGAATATAATAATACTTTTCTAAGCAGTTTCTGTTGTCTTATTTTATAGTTTGTGGGTTGGTAGGCACTCCAGGCAGATACCCAAATGTAGTTGCACAAGCACTGGAGTAGTGAGGTCCCCCCCCCCTTTTAAGATGTGATGTGTAGTTATATCCTCAAGTTAACTTTACACATAAAAGAATGATCCCAGTCAGTCCCATGCAGTGAGGTTTACAGATTTTAAATTGAGTACTTGTTAACTTCCACCAGTATTCCTAACATGTGATATGTTCCAGTCCAACAATCTCCATTCATTTCCTTCATTTAAAAAAGGACAGACACGCCATTGGAGAGCCTAGCCTACCACTGGGTCTTTGACTGTGTCCACTAGTCGGATGATGTTGGTCCCCCCACGCAGGTTCTCCAGGATCTTAATCTCTCGCTTGATCTTCTTCTTCTTGACCGGCTAACTCCAGAAGAAAAACAAGCAAGGCAAACAAAGACAGTGATTTAAAAGAGAGGTCTTAGGGTGCTAGACAGAAGAAGTAAAAAATCATATCAAGAGATGTATAAGCAGAAGTTTGTCCATGTGCTATTTCTGACTCCTGATCTTGAACCTGCTGATTCTGCGTGTCATGTCGCTGCATTCCACTCTGTCAATCTTTTTGTACAAGAGACATTTAGTGCGGGCAGCAGGTTGATGTTTACATTTAAATGACTGACGGATAATTTGATGCTGGCTACCCTGGCATTGCCAAACTTATTTGCAAATGCGTATTAGTCTGGAACCTCTCAGTTCATTTTTCGATTTTCAACGGCACAGACCAAAATGCCTCTGGATGCAATTGGATAGACCTACAACCAATCAGAGCGACAAAACGTGTGACGTAGCACTGAGTGACACATAGAAGTTGGGGCAGTAGTAGTCTATATCCTTGACGTTCAACTTCCAGGATTGCACTGTTGATTTCACTCATTTAAGCCGGATATACGTTGCCCTGGGCTTCTTTTGTGTTGGCATTTTAAACTCTGGTGGATTTATGAGGACTATGGTTAACTGCTCCTCAGATCTCTGCAGAGTAAATCCAGACAGCTAGCTAGACTATCTGTCCAATCTGAGTTTTCCGTTGCACGACTAAAACAACTTTTGAACGTACACATGTTCCACCAAAACAAGTTCCTTCCGAGCCTATTTTCTCCGGTGCTTAGGACCGCCCAAGACAATTGTGATTGGTTTAAAGAAATGCCATTAAACCAGAGCATGTTTTCCCATCCCAGAATGCTATGTGGAGTAGCCAGACTCTCCTCCAGCTGCTGATGAAGCAGGAAGTCCGAGGTTAAGTCATTTTAACCACTGCTTCAGACTGAGGCAAAACAATAATGGACTAATTGTTTATTTATTAATTGATTCCTTTGCATAATCCATTATTAAATATATGATTATGATTTAGAACACTGGTGTTCTCTGAGTGGACAGAAAACTTTACTGTGTTCATTATGGAGGACAGAAAAATGACTAATTGATCAATAAATTAATCCTAGATGAATCTATAAATATTTACCAGGCAAACCGGGCAGAAGCTCAAACACTAACTTTTTCATTTTCCCACTGGGTTACAGGGCTGCAACTGATAAGTATTTTCATAATGGACTGACCTCTGCAAGGATTAGTTGATCTACAGAAAATTAAACTGCAACTATTTTGATGATCAATTCTTTGTTCAGGTAATTTCTCAAGCAGAAAAATGCCAAACATTTGATGGCTGCAGCCTGCAGGTTCTCAAATGTGAGAATTTACTGCTTTTCCTTGTATTGACTTATATTAAATTGAATATATTTGGATTTTTGGACCAGACATCTGATGACATTACTTGGGGCTTTAGGAATATCTAGGAATTGTGATAGAAATGTGACACTGTCTCCTGACATTCTATAGACCAATTAGTTCATTAATCAAAAATATAATCAGCACTCCCATTCCCCATATTACACTGACATTTATATATTTTACTCAATTTACTCAAAAAAACTCAAAAAGTGGAAGCCTCTAAACCACACACTCAGCCAGGACATTGGCATTCAGCATTTAGTTTAAGGAGATCTAGCTGCCCACCTTCAGAATCTTGACCACCACCTTCTCGTTGTTGGTGATGTTGATGGCCTCGAACACTTCACTGTACTTCCCTCTGCCCAGTTTACGAACCAGCTGGTAGTCCTCCTGGTTGCTATAGGGGCAGACAGAGAGATAGTGTAGAGTTTGTGGGAGAAAGAGAAAACATTTTTTTAGCATCAGCATGCAATGAAGTCAGTGTAAGAGCTGTTGCTAAGTGTTCTTGTCACTGCGATGAAGCCCAGCCTTGGGGGATGAAGTGATTTCTGGTTATGATCTTTAGACAGATACAACATACAGGGTGAACATGGTGACATAGATGGAGGTAAGGGGGAGGAAAGTTTCAAGACAGTGCAGAGCAGCAGGGTAGTGGGCTGGGAGACTGTGCTATTATAGTTTCATCATACCCTCACGGCTAGATGTATAATAATAGACACCCATCTGCCACACGTTCCCTCTTGTTCTTCAACACATGCAAACAGAGAGCTCTGTGGTCAGACATGACATGCATGCAATTAGAGCAACCTGAACAGAAATGTCCTCACTTCCAGTTGGGTACGTGGGCCTCGTAGTCCCAGTACTCCCGGCTCTTCAGCGTATTGACGTCTGCGTACACACGGGACTTGCTACCGGCCACCGGACCCGGCATGGCGAGACCCGTGGCTCGGGCGCTGTGGGGCGTTTGTCACGGAGATCTGCTGGGGTCGGGGGGAACTGGAGGGGGTATCAGGGGTAGACCGGTAACTGGATTTGCTGACTGTGTGGGTGTGAAGTGGAATAGGTCAGCCAGCAACTTCCCTCTGCAGCCGGACTGAGAGAAAAGGGAGGGAGAGAACCGGAGTTGTCCGCTGCGGTTCGACGCTATTAAGTTCCCGCCGAACAGCGCTCCTTGGTCGGATTGTCAGAAGCAGCTGAGCCGATGTCGGTGGGGCTGATCAGAGTCGGAGTGATTGTGCAGCTGAGGTTAGCTACACAAAGGGGCGGGGAGGCATAGGGATGTTGAGGTAGAGAGGAAACGGACCTCTAAAAAGGCCACAGTGGAAGAGGAAAGGGGGTCGGTGATCTGAATATCACGGGTTAAAACTCCTAAGCAACTGTCGTTGCGGGCCCTAAATCCGAAACGTTAGGGGAGGTAACCGGTGGGGTTTCTGCGCTAGCGGACGGACGGCTCTCGGTGTTCTAGTGTTAGCTATCAATCAACTGTGGATGTGACGGATCGGTACCGGGGGTCGACCGGAGGGAGAGGGGGGTGGAGCAGCAGAGAGATCGATGTTGTTAGCTAACGTTAGCCAGTGATGCTACTTCAGCGCGGAGATGTCGCACCGACTGGGAGCGCTCGGCGCCGTGCACCACCATCGGCAGAGCCCGCGTCATGTGCGACCTGCTGTGCGGGAAAGCAGCGCCTCAGGGCCCCGGTACCAGACGCCGACGGAGGGTCCGGGATTCGGAGGTTTCTTCTGCAGCCACAGACCTCCCCGGTCAAGAGCGCAGGGAAGGGAAGCGGATTGCGATTGAAGAGGAGCGAGAGAGCCGCCCGGATGTGAAGCCTCTGGCTGCCCCGGTGAAGATGAGGAATAAGGGGATGTTCGACTGAGCAGCCGGGACACAGCGCCCCCCTAGTGAGGAGGATGTGATTGATAGAGGAGCAAATATTTGAAGGCCTTTTTTTCTGTCAAATTATACGGATGTCATGAAGAAAAAGTCACAATTTGTGTGGACACCGCAATATTTTCACTGCACGAATATGAATGAATGAAAAGTATGAATAATCACCTAAAGATAATAATATATTTGATTAATGTTGGAGCCTCCTTGGTTAGACCACATTAAAATGCTGCTTAACATGTTAATGCATCAGTAATAATATCTCAATGATATAAACCAGTGTCATAGAAAGAGAATTAAATTAATCATGAAAGGACTCTGATATTAACATAACAGGGGCTGGTCTCCTTCATAATGAATACTTTTACTTCTGATAATTACAGTGCATTTTGTAACATTGTTTCAGAGACAGTGTGGTATTTTTTTCAGAACCTTTAATACATCATTTAGAACTAAACAAAAAAAGCTAACAAATGTCAACAAGAACTCTGTTGAATCAGAAGTGTATTTCCTGCTTAAATAATCTCATGACTCGTGTAAGTTTATAGATGAAAAAGTTTTATTTGTTAGTGCTGTGTGTAATTGAATGCTACATACATACAGATAATCTTAGCATGAATGTACACATACTGTACGTCGCCACAAAGGTTTTTGTCTTTTTTTTTTTTTCTTTTTCAACATCATTCACATAAACTACAATACAATTTGAAAAAGCTATAGGAGGGAACAGTGCCGCGAGGAAGGGGGGGGGGGGAGCACCAGTTCCCAGGGACAGAACACAGGAACTATCACAGCAAGCATGCAGAGAGCTAGAGACACCAGGGTCTGACGGGTTCATTTATTGGAACTGAAAAGGAAAGAAAGGAGGGGAGGGGGGCTTTTTTCATTGAACCAACCACCAGTTAAAATGCAGAACGTGGATTTATTTCATTTGTGCTTAGACCGGAGATTTTCCTCTCCTTTCCCTGACTGTGTGTTGGATATGGAGTTTTTAAACCCAGAATTGATCGAGATGTAACAAGTGCAGTTCTTGTTTTCACTTTGCAATACTCCTCACTGTCATGTTAATGTTGTACCTATACCTGATCAGCACTCTATAACACACACAGGAGTAATGCACTACCAGACAGTCACCCTCACCAATACAAGCGACTAAACCAGTGCCACTGGGCTGGAACTATTCTTAGGCTTTGAGCGTACACTTGTACTATTATTAATACATATTAAGTGTACTGTCTGCACTATATGGTATGTGAGTTCCTTGTCCTGCACCTGGAGTGACTATTTTTTATTATGCATATCTGATGATGTGTCAGCACCAATTAACAAGTCAAAGTCCTCCAGCACTTGGCAAATATGAACCTGCGTGTATTGATTCCTGATGTGTTTGTGTTGTATTATTCAACTTTTACACCACCACCCTACCGAATTCTTTGTGCAGAGATGGTTTCTTCTGGGATTTGGCATTAGAAACAAATCTACATTGGGAAAAGCCTGAGTACAACTCTGGCAGACATGTTAAAAAAAAACAGCCATCTTTATCCCAAACCAACCCAAGGCCCTGGTCTCTCCATCGAGGAATATAGATTTTAATATCAAATTAAAGATGAATAAAAATAAAAAATAAAAATACAAACACATGTGAAACCATAAAAAAAAAGCATACAGTACTTATTTAAGTCCAAGTTGTTCTCAGTCTTAGGCCAGATTCAGAAAATAAAAATACGATGGCTAATGAAACCAACCATCTGAGCTCACATGATGATGATGATGATGATGATGATGATGATGATGATGATGATGATGATGATGATGATGGACAGAGACAGAAAGCAGAAGAGGAGGAAGAGAGCCATGGTGCCAGAGAGGCACCATGGCCTCGTTTTAAGGCTAAAACAAAAAGAAAGGAATTGCAAGCCAGAATAAAATAAAAAAAAATGTTACTTTCGCTTTCAATACTGCACTCAAACCATGACTCAACAGTGAGAGAGGGAACCGCTCCGCAGACGAACAGGAAAAGGAACCATGGCGATCACAGCTGACATGTAAACCAACTTGTTCTCTGGGCTTCTTAAGCACAACTAGAATCGC
Organism: Sander lucioperca; assembly: GCF_008315115.2. Lineage (NCBI taxonomy): Eukaryota > Metazoa > Chordata > Actinopteri > Perciformes > Percidae > Sander > Sander lucioperca. The sequence continues at coordinate 27,961,727 of NC_050179.1, read as the reverse complement.
ATAGCATTCAAAGACGAGGAAGGTGCCATTCACTCTGGTAGAAACCACTCTGACAGACACAGCTACCAGCTCAACTCAACATGTAACAAGAAAAACTGAGTGAGTATTAAAACATGGAAAATATTTAACACAAAGTGCAGGTTCATCCTGCAAAAAAAAACAACAAAAAAAAACAGCTCAGACAGAGCAGTAAGATTAGTACATTTAAAAAAAAAAGCAGGTCTGCTGAAATATTTCTAATACAATTCTCTACAGTCTGAATTTCCCTGTTTGACAGAATAACACACACACACACACACACACACACACACACACACACACACACACACAGGGTGTTCTTTGAGATTCCCTGCAATATACCGATACAATCACTACATGGACTACAAAAAGAACAAAAGAGCATTTGTCCAAACATGTCACATAGTAAAAAGTAGCAAGAATACAAAAACAGCTCTTACATATCGTTTTTAAGAAAGACAAGTTCTGACATTTTCAACTTACCTGGCTAAGCACACTCACAGATCCATAGTATGTACAGGCTGAGAGAGGAAGTGTAATGTTCGAACTTGGACATTTTCAGTACAAAGAAGTTGAACAGCACTGATGTCTGCAGGAATATGACCATTATATTAGTGAGAAAGATATACTTCTATAGTTGTCTATATTGGAGTGTGAGATTGGTATCAATCATCAGCTTTTTTCTTTATATTGATGGTTAACTTCAGCTGGTTGGTTAGTCTACACACCTTTGGGATCGGGTGCTGCTTCATACTGGTGTTTTGGTATTCCACTATAGGACAATACATCCCCAAACTCCCCCCTACATGGTTTCCCTTCACATACGTTGAGGGAGTTTACTGGCTATTTCATTAAAAAAAAAAGTGATGTGGACACAGGGAGTCGGGCCGGGACCAATACACTGTTTCTGTATTACTGTGGGGAGATGAAAACCAAAAGTGTTTTAAGTCATCCTTCACCTGACCAAAGATAAATGAATGTGAGAACATGCAGGGTTGTTCTGAGGGGTTAGTCAAACTTCCCAGTCTTCCGATACTAAACAGCGACAGGCTGCCACAGGAAGAGGAGGAAGCAAAGATGAGAGGAAGAATGAGGGAGGGGAGTAACTTAAGAGCGGGGAAAAGAGGTCATCAGAGAAAGCGAGGGGGAAAGAAAAAAACAAGGAAATGATCCCCCTCTAGTGGACACTCTAGCAGTCAAGACTTTCAAGTCTTTGGCCCCGTCAGATTTTTTTGATTATTTTTTTGGGCATTTTCGGCCTTTATTTTGATAGGACAGCTGAAGACATGAAAGGGGAGAGAGAGGGGGAACGACATACAGCAAAGGACCGCAGGTCGGAGTCGAACCCGAACCCGAGCACGCTGCGTTTGTTGTAGTGTAAACCTCTATATATGGGCACGTGCTCTACCAACTGAGCTATCCCGGCACTCTGGCCCTGTCAGTTTAGGTGGACACTCAACTCTATTGATTCATTCAGTAAACCTTAAAACATACTTAATGCCAAACTACTTTAAAAAAAAAAAAAAAAACACACAAAAAACTATGTCTGTCTTATATAACACCATTAAGGGACATTTTAAAAAAAGTTTCCTTTTCTGAGGGGAGGAATTTAGGAGGTATATATTTGCTGGATCAACCTGCATCATGGCACCCATTTCTGTCTGCAACAGTCTGATTATGGCTGCATTCACACCAAATCAGGCGTTGCAGCAAAAACGCCAGTCCTCCGTTTCATTTGAATGTGGGAGGTGCATTTAGGCTGCGGCGGTGGGGACCGCAGGGTATGCCGAAAAGTAGAGACACATTCAACTTGGAGAAACGCAACCCGACGTCACGCTGTGGTGACATATCACTTAACTGCCAATCAGACAGAACACAATGAAGTGTAACATCATGTTTCACTTGTAGTTTTTTTTTTTTTATTAAATCTGTCAATGTGGCAGCATGACTAAATGCTAGCACCATGGGAACACAATGGAGAAACAAATGGGCCACTTCCAAACCACTGCACAACGCCTGATCTGGTGTGAATGCAGCCTAAGTATGACGTATGGCAGTTTAAGTGGTTGTGGCCTCTTCACTGCTATCAACTGTCTAATTGTGGGGCTGAGAAAAAGGGTAGAGGACAGGTCAGGTATAAGAAGAAAAAGAGGTGGAACAAAGAGGAAAGTGCAGGGAGAGAGAAACGCTCAGGAGCTTATGGAATGACAGGGCTACAGTACTAAAGGGCTTTGGCAGGTTAGTAAAGCAACAAAAACTTGATGTATCACTGGTAGTAATGAATGCAATAATAATAGCCTGGACTGTCCTGCAAATGTGGAGATGGTTAGGCTGAATTAATAGCCTACAAGGGATGGACGAGGGGACAGGAGTTTAGGGGACTGTCTGTTCAAGGGAAAATGTCTTCAAGGATTTATATGCACTGGGGCACTGGGTAACCCCCTCCATCGGCTGTGTGCTGCACAGTGTGATCCTGCAAAGAGCCCAAGTCACTGAAACGCTCGCCGCACCAAACACACTTGAACTGGCCCTCTCTGGAGTGTGTGCTCGCGTGTTTGGTCAGGTGCTCGCGCTGTTTGAAGCCCTTGTTGCAGTGGCCGCATTTGTACGGCTTCTCCCCTGTGTGCACGCGCCGGTGTCGGTTCAGGTCTGATGAGTATTTGAAACGTTTCTCACAGTCAGGGCACTTCAGCGGCTTTTCCCGCGAAGGGTCGCAGCGGTGCTGGACAAATTCCGAAGAGGACAGGAAGCGGCGGTCACACAGCGAGCACTTAAGGGGCTTCTCTTGGCAGTGAGAATTTTGATGACGCTGTAACGTCGAGCCCTTCTTGTAGCCCTTGCCGCAGACGTCACACTTGTACGGCTTGTCGGGCGAGGTGTTGGACGACTCGCCACACTTGTGCCTGAGCAGCTCTCCCGACTGGCTAAACTCCTTCTGGCATGAGGCGCACTTGAACAGGTTGTCCATGCCGTGGACGTGCTGGTGGTACAGGAGGTGAGAGGGCTGCATGAAGCCCTTGTCACACAGATTGCATTTGAACGGCCGGTCAGTAGGGTCTTTGTGTGTGCGTCGGTGGCGCACCAGTGCGTACTGCTGTTTGAAGCTCATCTGACACTCGTCACAGTGGAAGGGGCGCTCCTCCGAGTGTGTGCGCTCGTGTTGCCGAAGGTCAGACGGACGCTTGAAACCCTTACCACACGTGGCACAGCGGAACGGGCGGGAGCCCTGCGGGTGGCAGGGGTGGTGAAGGAGCTCCGATGACTCTTTGAAATGCAGCTCACATAAGTTGCATTTGAACAAGTGCTCCCCAGAGTGCACATACATGTGGCGCACGAGGTGGGAGCGGTGCTTGAAACTCTTTTCACAAACAGCACACTTGAACGGGCGTTCACTGCTGTGTGTTCGCTGGTGGTGCTGTAGGTGCGACGACTGGCTGAAGGCCTTGTCACATGTGTCACATTTGAAGGGCTTTTCTCCTGTGTGCACCCTCTCATGCCGTGTGAGCTCTGACAGGTGTTTGAAGCCCTTCTGGCAAACGGAGCATTTGTACGGCCGGTCTCGGGCTGAGGGAAAGGGCAGAATGGACGAACTGCTGCTTGCTGACGCCCCGTCACTGCTGGGCTGCTGGGGATTATTTGAGTTGGGTGTGACGTTGCCAGAAGATCCGGGTCGGTAGGTCTTTTCACATATTGAACACTTCTGTGGGTTGGTGCTGTTATGGGATGTGTGGTGCTGGGCTAAAGAGGTGAGTAGGGAGAAGCCCATCTTACACACCCCACACACAAACGGCTTCTGCTCCACCTGAACACACTGGTGTTCTAGCAGGTCTGTCGCCTGGTGGAAAATCTTCATGCACTGAGTGCACTGGAATGACCTGTCCTGATTCACCATGCATTGGTGCTCATGTGGGTTGGCCAAGTGGGAGATATCATGTCCACAGGCCCCACACTTGTGTCCTCCTTCGGTCCCTACCTGTAGGGAGGTCTGCTGCGCCTGGGCGGGGTGCTGCTGCTGACTGTGCTGCCCGCCTCCATGCTGCTGACTCCCGCTGTGTTGTTGGCTGTGTTGGCTGTGCTGTCCATGCTGGGTCTGTGGCTGCTGCTGTAAAGACGTAGCATCTGGCTGCAGGACAATGCCATACACTGCACAGCCCAATGCATTCTCAGCTCCTGGTGGGATGGTGTGGACGACTGGAGGTGGAGCAACTGCATGCTGCTGCCAGGCCTCCGTCATACGGGCTCGGGTGTAGGGATTCAGTTTGGCAGCTGGTGTGGCCCAACTGCAGTAAGAAAGGGAGATTGGAACATATTTAAATAACGGGCTGAAGGCTTTAGAGTGCGTTAGGAAAACAGGAGAAAAACACTCACTCCATTTCAGCAAGTGGAACTGAAAAACTGGCAAGGGTGCTTGGTGAAGGGGCTGTGACGGACGATTTAGCTAGTGCAGAGGAGAACAGCTGTGTGGAGATCAGACCTGTGGGGAGAGATGTAAGAAAATCCCCTGCTTTCACTTCATTTGTGGCTTTCAAGTGGTATCTGTATGGAAAAGAGAATCAACGTACGTTAAAATACCAATGTGCAGAAAGGGGTTACTCAATAACAACAGTGTAGCATTATGTTGCATCTCCAACATCCACTGATCCAATAGACAGTACACCCTGGCCGGAAAAAAAAACAAACATTTGTGTACCAAAATGCTTTTAAAAGTATAGAGCTTTATCAGCTTTATCAGCCAGTTATAATGGGTCGGTATAAACTCAGCAGAAACTGAGATAACAACTTGTGAGTTAGTATTACTGTGAGAGGTGTTGCAGTATTAGGTTTATAACAGATGGGTGCCAGACTATGCAGGCAACCTCTCTAGCAACATATTACAGCAGATTATTCCTGTCTGCTCGTTGATCAACTCTGACAGAAGAGTTGATCATAGCGTATTTATCAGTCAAAAGGAATATAATCGTGTAAAACATCCTCCTTACAATGATATGTACTGCATGTTGGCATTGCCAAAAGCATCCAAATGCAATAAAATGTAATAACAACAACTTCAGGATGTGCACCGTATACGCAAAATCACATCGAAGGTGATCAATCATTAACGTACACTTGGACACAACACATTGAAGCTAAGCCGTATATTTTAATCTTTATTATACTGGTAATGTAGTTCCACCTGTGTCTATGCAGCAATCCAAATGCTCAACGATTCGCGGTTAAAAAAAAAGTGGAAGACAGCGTCTGCGCATCATAACGTTTTTCGTTTCCAGGCAAAGATCACTGTAATCAGGATAGCTTAGCTAGCATAGCCACATGCTAACGCAGCCACGGAGGCGCAAGAAAGAGCTAGCTAGCTAGCTAGCTAACGTTAGCGGACTAGCCACAGGAAATAATAGCCTAGTAGTAACAACGCCTTTGTTAGTGAGTGGTGAATTTAAACAGTGATGAGAAATTCTTCATTTACATACCTGGAGCGTCCAGACAAATGACAGTCTACTGTAGGTTAGCTGACGTTACTCCCCCAAATAACAGGTCACTTCTTCACATCCGCAAACGGTGCTCGGATGCTCTCTTGTTCGAGCGCTGTGGCTCCAGGGGCCGAAAAAAAAAGAGATCTGTGGGTCATTAAAATGGGCAAAAGATTATCTCGCAATTTCCCAAATCGCCCAAATAAGCGGTATCGTTTCACGCAAACATTTCTTTGGCTGCTGTGCTCCTAGGGCATTCTCTCGGCAAACGAAAACATATACATTTTGTTATAAATTGCTAGCTAGCTATCGCCTAGCTTCTGAGCCCCTGCCCGCGCACGGGAACATGAATAAACCAAGAGCTAATTGGCATGCTCACAAAACACACACACACACACACACACACACACACACACACACACACACACACACACACACACACACACACACACACACACACACACACACACACACACACACACACACACACACACACACACACACACACACACACGGAACCTGGTGTATTATGGCTTCGATGTAACACTCCTTGTATGTAACACGTTTTTTTCATCTATTCCGGTTGTTCTAACGAGTAAAAGGTGTTAGTTACTGTTTATAAGTCAAAACTATCATGAAAATAATGTAATCTTCCAGTAGTAAGACGCTGAAGTTGGCTTCCGATTCGTAGTTTCCTATTCGGCAGTTAAGGGGAAATTTAAGGGAAATTTAAAGCTGATTATACATTCACAGTACATTGCTAAGCGATTTATTCTCCGTTGTTGCACCTTTTACTGTTGTGAAAGCGTGTTAGACATTTAGGTAAGGTATTAATTATGTCTGAAACACATAGACCACATTCAACCAGGTCTAGATTAAAAACCACTATACCTAGACTAAATTATCCTCTCTGGGATAGTCTAGGTATAGTGGTTTTCGATCTTGACCTGGTCCAAAGGAGTCTACGTTTGAAGAAATCCATGAAATCTCCATATGTTGCATTTTCATTAATAGAACGAAGCTTTCACAAATTTGAAACGGTGTTTTAGGAATGTTTAGCTTCTCTGGGATAATGTAGTTCAGATTTGACAAGTCTAGGTAGCCTATAGTAGCCTAGTTTTTAATCTGGACCTGGTTCAATGTGGTCTAAGTGAAGAAATCCATGAAATCTCCCTTTATTGCATTTTCACAAATAGAATGAAGCTATCACTAATCTGAAACTGTGTTTTTGAAGAATCTTTAGCCTCTCTGGGATAATTTAGACCAGATTAGTCAAGTCTAGGTATAGTGTATATATGTATATATAGTGTATATACTATAGTGTAGTTTTAATCTGGACCTGGTTCGACGTGGTCTACATGTGAAAAAACAATCAAATATCCATTTATTGCGTTCTCATGAAGACAATAAAGCTTTCACAAATCTGAAAGTGTGTTTAAGACCTAATTAACGCTGAATCAGACGCTGAAATGGGAAGCTTAGGCCTACTTCAGCTTTAATTTTTCCTTAAATTTTCCCTTAACTGCCGAATCGGAAGCAACGAATCGGAAGCCAACTTCAGTTTCAGTTGAACCGAATGTGTCACCTCTTTTTAAACGTCACGATGTCAGATAGGCCTATATGTATTTTTGACTTAAGGGTTTCTTTAAGGCCGAGTAGTACACAAAAACACCAATACACATATTCCTCATATATGCACTGTTATACACATATTGTGGCAAACCTCTGAGAAGTATGAAAGTGGAACTGATTCGAGGTGGTGCTGTGTTTCACTGGGACCTAAATGAGCATTACAACAGGTTGTTTACCTCGGAAGCGCAGGACTACGATAAACCGGAGTTTTGTAGTTCGAAGCCGCTGGAAAATACGTTTTAAAGCCGAGCAAACATGTTTCTTTTTCCTATAGTTTAACATGAAATACCTATGTTAATGCCTCTCAGTCTGTTAGCAAATGTACATGCATAATTCATGTGTAATATGTCCTGACAAACCACAGGATGTTGGTTGGCTACAGCAGCAGCTCGGAGGAGGAAAGCGAGTCGTCGGCGGTAGCAGCGACTGATCGAAACAAAAGTTTTTCTCGAAAGTGTCAAGAGGAAGATGACGCTAACAATGGTAGTCCAGCGAGAAAGAAACACAAAATTGAGGAACAGGTTCCTAAAACGAGGTGTGTGTTGTGCTGGCTTTCTGTAGGCTGAGTTGGATAACATGATTAACCATAGACTGTATGGAGAAAGAAGATGAGACAGAAAACAAATTGTAAACGTACGTCCAGGAGTGGTTATTAAACTTGTATGATCAATCGTCCCGTAACCTTTAACGTTACATGTAATTTTCCAACTTCTTGCCATAGCCAACCCCTGGATGATAAACCTATTGAAACTGTTTATTTTTTAAAGGTACTGTAAGGTCTTATTGGGCTGTGTTTCTATTAGGCTGCCTCTTCCTGGTTGCCTGTTGGCCATGTTTCCAGATGAAGTGGGCTCACAGACTGAAGACAGCTCTCTTCATGGTGGGCGTTTGCGCTCTTTTAAACATGAGAGAGGCAACTGGGCTACCTATGTTTATTTGCCATGTAAGACCAACACACACTACTGACGATTGATTTGTCAATTATCATTGGTTTAATCTCATTTGGATGTCTGTCTGTCTGTCTGTCTATCTGTGTGTGTGTGTGTGTGTGTGTGTGTGTGTGTGTGTGTGCGTGTGTGTGTGTTTGTCCCCTCTCTCTCTCCTCTGCACATCAGACCATCCTGAGGAGGAGTTCAGGGAGTTGTTGGAGGAGCTGCTCTCACTAGCCGGGGACCACGGTGTGGTTTTGACCCCGCAGGAGGAGTTCCACCTCAGCTTGTCTAAGACAGTGGTGCTCAGACACCACTGGATCCAAACTTTCACCCAGAGCCTCAAGGCAGGCCTGGTGCACTGCAAGAGGTTTGCTCACATACCCATACACCGGAGGAAAACTTGTTTTTGCTTAACAGTGTTAGCCCTTGAGTTTGCAAAGCAGATGCAGTATGTACAGGGAGTCATTTGTAGGACGGGTAATTGCATTGCTCTTAGAGACAAAAAAAATGAAATGCTTAATGCAAAAGATATTAGAAAAGGGTTTAGCTGGTGAAAAAAAAACTGTATCACAACATGCAAAGATAGTAAGACAAAAGAAAATGAAACAAAGAGAAATTGAACAATGAAGAGAGTTTAAATATATATATATATATATATATATATATATATATATATATATATATATATAATCATTGTATTACTATAAATATAATTTAACTTTCTCAGAGGAAGGTGAGTAAATCTTCATTTGCAGCAGCAGCCTAGAAGGATCACTTGCACTTCAGTAGGTGGAATAGTGAAAGTAGATTAGATAAAGATGTGAAAGTTACATCAGAAGCTGACTATGGTGGAAATGGCATTCTAGCTGTGTTTCTTGTTGCCAGGTTTGTGTGCTCAGCAGGGAGACTGAGGGTCTATTGTAACGCTGAGAGGACGAGGTACAGTCACGTCACCTTTAATTCTCTCTCTTTGTCATAGTTAATATATATTAGGGATCGACCGATACTGGTTTTTCAAGGCCGATACCGATAATTAGAAGTTAAAGCTACATCTTGTAAGAATTTCTCCCATCTAGTAGTGAAATTGTATATGACAACTGAATATTACTTTCTAGCTCTTCCCATTCCGAGCGCGTTTCAACTGCTACGGTGGCCAAACCCGAAATTAGCTCTTAGTATCTCCATCGTTTACACGCAGCTGTTCTAGCAGCTGTTGATCCAGGGTACAAGCGGCCGAAATGGGTTTCCTCAGGAGGGTGGCTGGCGTCTCCCTTAGAGGTAGGTTGAGAAGCACAGTCATCTGTGAGGAGCTCGGAGTAGAGCCGCTGCTCCTTCGCGTCGAAAGGAGCCAGTTGAGGTGGTTCGGGCATCTGGTAAGGATGCCCCCTGGGCGCCTCCCTAGGGAGGTGTTCCAGGCACGTCCAGCTGGGAGGAGGCCTCGGGGAAGACCCAGGACTAGGTGGAGGGATTATATCTCCAACCTGGCCTGGGAACGCCTCGGGATCCCCCAGTCGGAGCTGGTTAATGTGGCTCGGGAAAGGGAAGTTTGGGGTCCCCTGCTGGAGCTGCTCCCCCCGCGACCCGATACTGGATAAGCGGACGAAGGTGGATGGATATTAACTTTGGTCTTGTTGCTTTGCCTGTCGCGTTGTCGTTTTAATTCTCTCTTTCCCTCCCGGCTGGCATTCGTCACGGTGCCACTGAGTCTAGAAGTGCGAAAGGCGGAGGTATGTCCCTCTTTGGCTATGGTATTTTAAAGATGGAGGCGCTACCTGGCGGCCGTCATTCGAGTGACTCGCCTGTATGTATTCTGAATTATTCTAAATGGCAGATTCTACGCTTACGAGAATACTTTGATTAGTTGGTGGAAGTAATTACACATGAATGAGCACATATTTGTGAAAGAACAAAAGGGTTTTTGCTAAGAATCAACTCAGAAAATTACACAATGTAGGTTTAATGATAACCCGATTATCGGAACCAATATGCATTTACATTGAAAATGAAAATCTTTAAGTCAAAATTGAGATGTCGGAATGTTACAAACTCCAACACAAAACTTTGTTTAAATGCTTTAAGCAATTATTTAATAAATTAGAAACGTTCAACATAATACCCAGTAAAAGGTAGTCAGATAGTTTTGTGGGCAGGACATTAAGTCAAACTCAGTGGGGAGTGAAACCGGAGCAGAGGGACTAATAAATTAACTTTATCGGTTATCAGGCAAATAAAATGCCGATACAGATAATCTGCAAACTGCCAAAAAAAAGGCAGATAATCGGCCAGGGCCAAGAATCGGTCTATCCCTAATATATATATAACTTGGTCACCGGCTAAGGTGCTACTGTATAAACAAAAAAATCTGTGTGGCACTATTCAGTTGTTAATGTTGCCAAAAAGATCCGTCAAAGATACATTTTCATTCTCAGTGTGTCTGTTAAATTCCCTGAGCATCAGTTCTTCATGGTTCAACTGCCTGCATGTGTCTCTGTCTGTTGTCCCCTGCAGGACGTTTCTGGGGATGGAAGTGTGTACTGGGCATGCTCAGTTGTTGGACCTGAGCCAAGTACTGGACAGAACAATGACAGAGTTTCACCTGGACACTTTCTATAAGGTTAGTGATCGAAACACATTGTAACACACACACAAAAAGACTTTGCCCTTTGAGCTCTATAGCTGGACCATTTTCTGTGTAACTCTTAAGTTTGAATTGGTCTTTTTCTGTTGCGTTTGTCCCTGTGTAAATACAGTGAATCCACAGGGTCTAAATTAGATAATGGGATGTTCTTCTATGTTGTAGCATCTATTACATTTGAATGTTGGTTTAAGCTTATAGGGCAGTTGTGTTTTCATATTATTCCATATGATTTAGTGTAGAAATAATTATTAGTCAATGAATGATTTTAAAGCAATGTTTTGTCTTAAAAATATAAATAAATCAGGGTTTCCGCAGGGTCTTAAAAAGTCTACAATTTCGTAATCAAAATTTTAGGCCTTAAAAAGTCTTAAATTCGCTGAAGTATTGTGTTGTAGGTCTTAATTCCCCTAGCTCTTATGCTCATTGAAAAGTTCCCGCAGCGCTTTACAATGTTCTTTTTTAATTCTGTGGTGTTGTAGTTCTTTCTGTCGCTAGTCCAATTATAATTTGCTGTATTACAACTATAAATTTGACCAATATGCAACTTATTTTGCAGCCAATCTAGACACCAGTCCTATTATGCCAATGAGGAAATCGGGGAATTGTTTCAGACATTGTTTCCACACTCTGACGTCTGATTTTATTTTTTAATGTCACAATATAGGTCTTACATTTTCATTCATAATGGTCTTAAAAAGTCTTAAATTTGACTGGGTGAAACCTGCAGAAACCCTGATAAATTGTCCAAAAGAATCTGAAGTAGCACACACATCCGTGTCTTACCGCCATAATGTTCCCACTGGTGTGTTTTCTAGGATCCGTCTTTCCACGTGAGTCTGGCCTGGTGTGTTGGAGACTTGACAGGACAGATGAAGGAGTGCATTCAGGAGATGCAGGTACTGGGACATCTTGTGTCTGTCCATCCGAACTTCCAACACTGACATCAATGTGCGTTTATTTTTACTTTAAAATAATTTCACTGTTCTTCGTAAACCGACAGTCATTTCTAAATCCAAAAGTGCCCCAGTGCGTTTGACCCATGTAGTAGCAGTTTATCGCAGCCAAATCAGAATGCGTATACCTGTTGGCCGATTCAAAAATGCAGCACAAAAATTCCAAATGTATGAGTGAGGTCATTTATAAAGTGAAATACAAGTACGAACCTGGAAATAAGCGTGGTAAAGTATGAGACCTTTAATAACCAAATGTAATGTTGTGGTGGTAATGTACTTTTTGCATGTGTATTGTTCTGAACACTACTGACCATTCTGAAAGCAGGCGAGATAACGCTGGGTATAGAGGACTCAGATACAGGTGATTTGACTGAACTACTTGCACAGAATTTACCGGCTGATAACTGCTCATATCTGTAATTTTTCTGTTGACTGTTAGAGACTGATTGATGACCATGAAGAAGGACCATTTCTGCTGAGGTTGGACTGCGTGGAGCTGCGCTGCAGGACGGGAAACAAGACCTTCCGCTTCCCTCTGGAGCCCTAAAATTGGACATATGTACACCCTGACCACTCGCCCTTTACAGCTGTGATCCTCTGAGCCACATAAATGAGCTGGAAACGTAACAAATTTAGTGCTGCAAAGATGATATATTGTATTCCATTAATAACTGCTGACAGATATGTGGCACTTCACAACAAAGATAGTCTATATCTACGACGTTCCACTTCCGGGATTGCTCCGGTCCCGCAGGATGCATGTCTTTTCGTCCAATGTCTGCTTCCTTCCGCTTTCCTTGTGTCGGAATTTTAAACTCCAGATGATTTATGAAGATTATGGTTAACTGCTCCTCAGATCTCTGCAGAGTAAATCCAGACAGCTAGCTAGACTGTCTGTCCAATCTTGAGTTTTCTGTTGCACGACTAAAACAACTTTTGAACATACACGTTCTGCCACAACAAGTTCCTTCCTGAGGCTATTTTGCAGCGGCACCGTGGCTGTGTCCGGAGCTTAGCACCGCCCAAGACGATTGTGATTGGTTTAAAGAAATACCAATAAACCAGAGCACGTTTTTGGTTTAAAGAAATACCAATAAACCAGAGCACGTTTTTCTCCCATCCCGGAATGCTGTGTGGACTAGCCAGACCCTCCTCCGGAGCACCGTGGAAGAAGGTCTGGCAAAGCGAGACTACAACAAAGATGATACAAGGCTCAATGGCAGTTGAGTATTGTATTTTAATACTGTATAAAAAATAAAGTTGCTACTGGTTTTAACTAACACTGGTACCATTTTTTTTATGCAAAACTAATGCTACGAGATGTGATCAGGGTTCAGAAAGGTTGAAGTGTCACCGAAAGTAGCTTTTAGAGAAATACTAGGCATGTGTGCGAAGTAGTACATTTGAATAGGTTGACATGCAAAAGCCTCACTGAATGGAAGTTGTGGACTTAAATCAGTATTGAAACCTCACCGAGTGGTTCCAACACAGTCATATCTTGCCATTTGACCTCACTGACATGAACACAGGAGAGAATTGTTAGGGCCAACGGCTTAATGTAATATTTTACTCCATATAAGGCAACACACATTTATGACCAACATTTATGATAGTTCACAGGAGATATGACACTCAAGAATATATCACATTGGTCCAGCACAGAGAGAGCCTGATGGCACAGCAAAATCATTTATGTCAGAGATTCTCACTGCATGTCACACAAGGATTAGGAGTCAGGTTTTAAACTCTGCATGCAGGAAAAAAAATAAATAAAAATAAAACAGGGAAAAAGATTTATACCATAAAACAATAAAAGTCCCCTCATTTGTGCCTGTGTAAATCCAGTCTGTCTAGGCACCTGGTTCAAACCCAACCTGGGCACAAAATATGTACAGACCCATCCAACATGTACTGTAAAGGACATGGAAAGTGAAGAGAAAGAGCTTTAAATAGCAGGTCGTTTAATTTAGAACAACAAATAGCCCATCACTACCATTTGGCTGTTTGATACAATTAGAAAGCAATACATCAGGAGCAGAACTGAAATGTGGTTAGACAATGTAATGTTTAAACTCTTAGAAAATTGAGCTTAAAAGCTATCTCTTGACCATCAGAAACAGTTGACAAAAAATAAAATAAAAATTGAGCTTAAAAGCTATCTCTTGACCATCAGAAACAGTTGACAAAAAATAAAATAAAAATTGAGCTTAAAAGCTATCTCTTGACCATCAGAAACAGTTGACAAAAAATAAAATAAAAATTGAGCTTAAAAGCTATCTCTTGACCGTCAGAAACAGTTGACAAAATAAAACTGGTGCTTTCACCTACATCTAATGCTCAGCAGCGGACAAAGCATCACATGGCCTAAGCATGGAACTCTGATTGTTGATGAAGACCATGAAATGCAGTTGAAAGCCTTGTCACAAGCTAGTAATTGGAGCTTGAGGTAAGTTGTATTTTTGGCAAATCTTTTTTGTGTAAATGTTTGAGTCAATTTTTCAAGCGTTTGACAAAACAAATGGTGACTAAGAGTCCACTTGCTAGCTTTTTCTGGAGCTTTCAACTGCATCTCTGGTCTTCGTCAATGAATAGAGCAAACAATGGATGGAGCTGACTCCTTTCATTGATTAAGACCGTGAGATGTTATTCAAAGCTCCTGAAAAAGCTAGTAAGTGGACTTTGAGTTAAGATTTTCTGTCCAAAAACGGTTTAATCTTTTTGTCAGACCTTTGAGTGGCTGCAACGTGACTAAGGTATCCAGTCCTTCAGCGCGCGACTCATGTAATGTGCACAACACAAGATAAACAAAAACCCCAGACCATCAGCTTGGCTGCATGCAAAAAAAAAGGATCAATAGAAATCAAATGACAAAAAAAAAAATTAAGCAAGTTGTTTTGGTTAGGGTCTACTTTTTAAACACATACCAAGCACAAAACCTGACCTGTTGCACTGAGAAAGATATAACAACAAAAAAACAGTATGTGCTTTACCATTTAGCCTAACAACATTAGAGTCAAAAGAGTTCAGAAATCTCTCTCACAACTTTAATAAAAACATCTGACTTTGATTAATAGCTTAGGAAAGTGGCACATAGAGGATATCCCTGCGATAGACTTGTACATAAACGTCCTATATTAATATGTGGATTTAGTAGATACAATCTCGGGGGTTCTTTAAAAGCAGAGACCAATATAAACATTATTGTATTTGGGCTCACTCAACAGTAAACAACATGACATTAACATAAGTTGTATAATTACAACTATAAAAGTTATTTAAATTAACTTAATTCTGCACAGGAATATTTTGGCAGTCAATGTTCAGAGAGAAAGGCGAGATGAGCCTGTGTGTGTGTGTGTGTGTGTGTGTGTGTGTGTGTGTGTGTGTGTGTGTGTGTAAAGCCATCAGTTTCTGCCAGCATCATGGGGAGAACAGCACAGTCTTGATGTAAGACACAGTCGTTACGTTCAACAGCATGTTCACATGTTCGTTCCCTGGAAGCTCCTTTAACATCACAGGCTGTTTTTGCTTTCCCACCCACCGCCTGCACTGGATGCCGCTCCGTAGGTTCACCGTCCCATCCCCGTCGCCTGACACAACCGTGGGCTCCACGTCGGGGAACTTGTCAGAGTACTGGAAGGACTCCATCGTGGGGACACCACTGCCGTACAAGCAATGGACGGCCACTCCGGGGGGCCTGAGGTCGGCCACCAGTGGCTCCGTGTCCTGCCGCATCAGCCAACCGTCCTCAAAACCGATGTCTGAGTAGAAGCGCTTGTAGTCCAGCACAGTGTAGTTGGTGGTGGGCGTCTGCACCAAGATCTGGTGATGGATAGAGAAAAAAAATTACTTTCTCAGTTGTTTGATTTGGTTACTTCTACCAAAATGCTTAAAGCTTTAGTGCGTAACTTTTTGATATTATCGAATGTCCGTTACATTCAAGCCATTGCCGAATGAATCGCTACAAAGCTAATTGGGCTAACATGAAAGTCTTTTTTTTTCTCTACTTAACCAA
Source organism: Sander lucioperca (assembly GCF_008315115.2). Classification (NCBI taxonomy): domain Eukaryota; kingdom Metazoa; phylum Chordata; class Actinopteri; order Perciformes; family Percidae; genus Sander; species Sander lucioperca. Next base: position 27,946,074 of record NC_050179.1, on the reverse strand, counting down.
TGTAAGTGCAATCTTCACTCTTCTTATAGCTCAATTTTTGTCTCCACCAACTCCTGAGGGAAATATCTGGCTCTTTAGCTGCTAAATGCTCCACTATGTTCACCTGCTAGTTGCTAACCCCTGTTGAAGATCTCTGGCTTAGGTAGAGTGGTTGGCAACAGAAAGAAGAGAGAAGGATGGAAGCTAAATGTGTCCTTGGTAGGAAAGAAAATGATGCCTATCCATACATGCACACACTCACATAGATACATACATACACGCACCTGATCTTTGGGCCAGGAGTGGGCATAGGGGAGCAGCCAGGAGGTGGAGACAGCAGAACGTTGTTGGGAGCGAATCTTCAACGGGCTGATCACTGGGATGCGGTTATTATCACCTGTGGGCAGAGAAAAGAAATCCGTAACAGAGAACTGAAACTGAGCTAAGAATTTCCAGCCACAGACCCAACACCAATGAGAAGAGTTTCATTTTCTGGCTTCTTTAAATAAAACACGCTACTCATGTTCAGGGAGACAAACCTGAAACCCATGACACACAAATATACAGTGGAATGTGTTGCACAGTATTGTCTAATCCTGATTGTGTCAGGGCTACAGGTAAAACATCTATCGACATACAGGATCTGATGTAAATGTCTTTTTTTTTTTTTGCAGTTTGGTCTGAGCAGTTTGAAGGAATCTGATAGAGGAACAAGGAGAGCACTTTCTACACATTAATACACAGGCTGTTTACCATTGCATCATTTGAAACTGCACTTGTCAACTTCAAAGATTGTTTGTTTGAGGGACTTCACTGCTCAAGTAAAGATGTAGTGTGACACTAAAGATGGTTTAGAACCGTAAATAGTAAAAAAAAAAAAAAAGAAAGAACAAGTAAATATTGGACATTAAAAAAGGCATTTTCCTGACGGACACAATCTGAGAAAACTAACTTTGTTTGAGATCTGTTCCTGTCTCAGGAACAAACTCTCACGAGATCTGGTAACACAGATAAGTTAACGTCAACTAACGTTTGTGAATGCCCTAACAAAACTAATCTCCATAATGCTAAATATGGCTTTTAGCTGTGTTATACAAATATAACTTTTCATTCATCCACATGACGTTCACTACACTTTTAAACGAGGCCACGCCAAAGACCCTAAACCGTGTCTGGCCACGCCCATTTAAGAGACAGGAAGTGTGTAGTGTTTAAAGGTCCCATGGCATGAAAACGTCACTTTATGAGTTTTTTTTAACATTAATATTAGTTCCCCTCCCCTGCCTATGGTCCCCCAGTGGCTAGAAATAACGATAGATGTAAACCGAGCCCTGGGTATCCTGCTCTGCCTTTGAGAAAATGAAAGCTCAGATGGGCCAATCTGGAATCTTCCCTATATATATATAAGGGGAAAGGTTACCTCCCCTTTCTCTGCTTTGCCCGCCCAGAGAATTTGGCCCGCCCATGAGACAGAGAGAGACATCATGGCTTGCAAACGAGCAAAGCATGGCAGTTGGTCAAGGCCACACCCCCACCCTCCACCCCTCTCCTCCTCAATAGCATTTAAAGCTACAGACACAAAAATGGCACTCCTAAGGAAAGCTCATTGTGGGACTGGAATTTCAGGAAAGAATCTTCAGATACAGTATTAGGGGATTAGGCCTATATAAAAGCATCCAAAAAGCAGCATGTCATTGGACCTTTAATACTATTGCCACTGCTTGAATCTTTAGTATGGAGGATCTTTGGTAACACCATTAAACTGCTCACTCTTTAGAGTTCTTTAGTGGTAAAATACCAATGGACTCAAAGGCATCTTTGAAGCACATTTAACTATAGTAGCATTAGCGACTTGCTCATAGGGGAAAGTTCGCTCATAGCTGTTCAGAAACAACTGTTGGATTTTGAACTCCCAGCATAGACCACATCAGACAGCAGATATTTATTTGGACAAATAAAACAAATCTATGATGTCTTAATTAGAAAGGATGGAACATTAGTGTCTTGTTGAAGCCCCAGGCCAATCCGACCATCTCAGAATCAAGCTTTGACGCAGGAGCAATGTCTAAATAATAGGTGGCTTTCAAAGGGTGATCATTAGGTCTATCCATGTGTAGTGTGCTTATTTATTGATTATATTTGGCATTTTGTAATTTGCGGTGTTTTGTGTTGTGTGTGTGCAATTTACATTATTCATCATTATTGAATTTTATTTTCACTTTATCAAGTGCCAGATCAGATGTGTTGGCCATATTCCGTATTATGTCTTACTCTTTTGTTACTCTTCAATCTAAAAGTGGCTGGTGTATTAGCAAGCCAGTTGGTCATGTCAGTTGGTCCAGTTAGCTACGTGACAGTTACACCCTAAAGTTAGAGGTGTTGATATTTAACTAGAAAATGCATTTCCTGCAGAAAATGCGTGTAGCTAAATTGCTAAAGCTAAACTGGATTAATAGCTTAAATCTGTAAGAAGAAGTTGAAGTAGTGAGAATAGTTGGAAGAGTGGGAATTGTTTTAATTGGTATGAATTTCACTGACATGTTGAATAACACCACTAATGTAAAAAAGATGTGGAATAATTAAAGTTTTTGAAAAGCTAATGCTTAAACTAAACTGGATTGCTGGTTAAAATGTGTAAGAAGAAGGTGAAGTTGTAAGAAATGTGGAAAAGTGATAATTGTTTGAATTATTATGTCTTTAAAAGTTGAATAATAGCCATATTGTATGAAAGTTGTAGGTGTTACTACAGTGTCACAGCAGGGGCAAGCGAAAGACATATTACTGTCTGTAGTTGCAATTTGACTGTCTGGCCAATCTGCTGCTTCATGCTTACTAATCAATGTCCATGTTTGTAAACACAGAGGAGATCGCTTTGATCTCTGATGTTTGTAATCAGCTAACGACTATCACCTGTGTCAGACTGCTGCCATTAAAGGCTCTGACACACCAACCCGATGGCCGACCGTAAAGGAAAAGGCAGTCGGACTGATCATTCGGCTCCCGTTGGTCCAAAAAGTTCCTCGGAACACACCGGAGTGACGCCGACTTGAGCGTACGTTCTGCGCGTGCGTGAGACGTAATACGTTTCCATAACAGCAGGTAGCGTTAATCTATATTATCGCCCAAAAAATGCAAACCGGAAATGACAAAAGCGTCACGTGGGTCTGGCTTCTCCCGAATTTCAAAGCCGACCATAATGGCTGCTCGTTCGGAATACGATCTCGTATTTTACGAAAATAGTTCACCGAAATGTGTTTCTGAAAACATTTTAAGTGAGAAATAGGCCATACAGTTGCTGAGTCTGTCTGTTTTTTTTGGATCGACAAAGGTCAGTTTGAAAGATTTTCGTCAGATTTTGAGAGGCGTTCGTCACGCTCATCCCCCTCGTCATTTCCGGTAAGTGTTTTGACATAAGTGCACTGATTCGCTAGTCAAGGGCTAGCACTCCAACAATCAGATTGGTCATTGAGTCCGACTGCCCACTGGTCGATTCAACAAATAAAATCGGCCCAAATTAAAGCCGACGGCTCCTCCGACTGACGGCGGCACGGAACACACCAAATAGACACAGAGACAATTTATTTATTTATTTATTACAAAAAAGGCCTCGTATATGCGTTTGTCTTTCTGAAGGTATGTGGGTTTATGCTTGACCTTTGTGTAATATCATTCATTCAAAATATTTAGCTTTTTCTTTTTGTAACATTAGTATGCTCTCTTCTTTCATCTTTTTAGGGCTGGGCGATATGGAGAAAATCAGATATAACAATATTATTGACCAAATACCTCAATGTTGATATTGCGCCGATATTGTTGATAATTGTTGCTTTAACAAAATATTTACACAATTAGATTTTAGATAAATAATCATCAATAATAATGAAATGGTTAAAGGCTATCTGGTAAGTTAAGAAATTTACATTAATTTATCTACCAGCCTTACTTTGTTTTATCCTGAACTTTTCCTGTGAAGGCAGGGAGATAACTGTTCTTGTCTACTACAAAACATACTGCAGGATCAGACCCCCATAAGCATAATAAAACTGTTTCCATAATACCGGTTCCATATCTTACCAGAGGTGACCACACGGAGGGTCTTGGCCACCCCTGCCCATGGTGCTCCCAGGGCAATGAATGCTTTGATGTATTTGTCTTTCCAGGCCTGTGGCTGCTGGTTGAGGAAGTACAAGGTGTACATGTTGCCCATGCTGTGCGCGATGAGCACCACAGGCCCACCCGCCTTCTCCGCCATCTCTTCAATCATCTGTTGCAGTGCCAGGAAATACTCTTTATTCTCATCTGATAGAGGACAAAAGATCAACAGAGTAAATGAGTTAACAAAGCTGAAATCCCCTGTATTGTATTAGAAGTTGGAGCACTAAGCTAAGCTAAGCTCTAACAGGACTGGACCAGTTGAAATATGTGGCCTGATGGGGAAAATGTCCTACACTTCCCCAGGTTATGTATCCCTATACATTCTGACTTCACTGCCAAAAATACCCCTTTCATAATAAAAGCCCACAATTTCCAATACTGGCTAGAACACTGCTCATCGTTGTTTGTTTCCTCATACTGGAAAATTCGTACTCCAAAAATTGATAGACGCAAGTCTTTCATGGGCTCCAAACCATTTAGCATGCCTGCTAAAAGATTCTGTAGATTCCTTAAATGCTGAATTTTAACACAGGAATGCACTGCGTATGTTTCTGTGTGTCACATGTTTTAAATGTCCCATTTGCTTTAACACACAAAACACAAAAAGATACATTCTCCAAATACCAGCTAATATGCTTTGTGTACTTCGGTCCTTGTGAAGAGCAGCAACATGAGTGTTGTTGTCACCTTAGGAGACTTGTGAAAACCATGAGAATGAAAAAGTGTATTTTGGGTTTTACAGGTCATTTCATCAGTCATGGGTTAGGATAACAGCTAAGGGGATGAATGTTAGTGCGTGTGCGTGGTTGCTTACTGGGGGCTTTCCTCCAATCATAGGGAGCTCCTCTGACATCATCATCTCGGGTGTAGCCCCAGTCTACCAGCGACTGCACTATGGTAAAGAAATACATGCCTAGGACACACACACACACACACACACACACACACAAAAAGAAGAAATAAAGCATCATACATTTCAGTCTCATTCCAACACTTAAGCAGTGACAAAAGTTATAATCACATTCCTGTTTTTCTATCTTTGTGAGGACTCATTTATACCTTTGAGAGTGATGACATTTTGCCCCAGTTCTCACTTCTCTAAAGAACTATTTGGTTTTGGGCCT